>NC_135829.1:4672255-4739755 GCF_964213995.1 Mustelus asterias | reverse complement strand
CTAATCCTGCTTTCTCCCCATAACCTTTGATCCCATTCGCCCCCAAGTGCCTTATCCAGCCGCCTCTTGAATACATTCAATGTTTTGGCATCAACTACTTCCTGTGGTAATGAATTCCACAGGCTCACCACTCTTTGGGTGAAGAAATGTCTGCTCATTTCCATCCTAAATGGTCTACCCCGAATCCTCAGACTGTGACCCCTGGTTCTGGACTCCCCCACCATCTGGGACATCCTCCCTGGGAGCTTAGTATGGCTCCTGCTCTGCCCAAGACCGCAAGAAACTACAAAGGGTCGTGAATGAAGCCCAATCCATCACGCAAACCAGCCTCCCATCCATTGACTCTGTCTACACTTCCCGCTGCCTCGGAAAAGCAGCCAGCATAATTAAGGACCCCACGCACCCCGGACATACTCTCTTCCACCTTCTTCCGTCGGGAAAAAGGTACAAAAGTCTGAGGTCACGTACCAACTGACTCAAGAACAGCTTCTTCCCTGCTGCCATCAGGTTTTTGAATGGACCTACCTCGCATTAAGTTGATCTTTCTCTACACCCTAGCTATGACTGTCACACTACATTCTGCACTCTCTGCTTTCCTCTATGAAGGATATGCTTTGTCTGTATAGCGCGCAAGAAATAATACTTTTCACTGTATCCCAATACATGTGACAATAATAAATCAAATCAAAAATCAAACAAGAATAGACGGTCGCACAGGGGTCGGGTCAAACACAAGCTGACAGCTGCATGAGAGAAACCATTAACTCAAGTTTCTTCCTTCCCTGCTCACCTCAATCATCTCCATCCAGATAGTTACATAGGATAACTGGCACAGATCAGGCCATTCGGCCCACACAGTCTGTGCTACTGTTTATGCTCCACTCCGTCTTCCTGCCATCTTCCCTCATCTGAACCTACCATGGTAAACCCTCTGATCCCTTCTCCCTCAGGTATTTATTCCATTTCCACTTCAACCTGTGGGAGCGACTTCCATATTCTCACCCCTTTTCAGGAATTCTTCTCAATTCCCGATTGGATTTCTCAGTGACTACCTGATGGCCTCTGGTTCTGCTCTTCCCCACCAAAAGAAACATATTGGGGGAAGATTCCCTGGCCTCCCAGCCGATGGGAGGTGGTGCGTTGTTTGCCAATGGCGGGATTCTCTGGTTCCGCCACTGTCAATCGGAATTGGCATCACCTTACGCTGGTGGGAAACCCGCGGGACGGGGGTGCACAGCCGGCGGGACTGGAGAATCCCACCGACATGGATAGCCAGATAAATCCAGCCATTCTCTCTGTATCCGCTCTGTCCAAACCTTTCATCATTTTATAAGTACCCGGTCACCACTCAGCCCTCTTTTTGTCAAAGTTCCGCTGTGTAAACACCATAAATTGAAATTTACGTCCACAGATGTTGTTCGGCAAAGTAGATTTTTTTTTGAGGCTCATCTCATCTGAGGCGAGCTAGGCCGAAGGCTTTAGACACTCAGGTCTATTGAAGTGCTTTCTATTAGAGTTGAGAGGTTACTATGGCAACTGTTGTTGAGCTGCAGGTTGGGACATGTCTTGGGAAGAAAATGAGGTGCTTTGTGCTGTTCAAATTCAAACTGTTAGTTCATGGTGGAAAAAAAAAACCCTCTTGGGCCCTGAGTTGTCATGCCTAGCAACGCACTCCTTCTCCTTAGTAACGGTAACTAACGTGGAGTTTATGTGGCAGCATTCCTTTGGAGTCTGTGTTAGAGACAAGGCAACATCGAGGCAGGCCTGACCGTGTGAATGTGCAGCTTTTCGGGCGGTATGGCACTCTCAGGCAAGGACGATGTGAAGCCACCCACGGTCAGATAGCCCTTCCCCCTTAACACCCCAGGCTGGCACCTGAAGAATGGGAACACAGAGGGAGCATCTGCTGGCAGCAACCTCATAGAGTCATAGAGGTTTACAGCATGGAAACAGGCCCTTCGGCCCAACTTGTCCATGCCACCTTCTTTTTTTTAAAACCCCTAAGCTAGTCCCAATTGCCCACATTTGGCCCATATCCCTCTATACCCATCGTAACCATGTAACTGTCCAAATGCTTTTTAAAAGACAAAATTGTACCCGCCTCTACTACTACCTCTGGCAGCTTGTTCCAGACACTCACCACCCTCTGTGTGAAAAAATTGCCCCTCTGGACACTTTTGTATCCCTCCCCTCTCACCTTAAACCTATGCCCTCTAGTTTTAGACTCCCCTACCTCTGGGGAAAGATATTGACTATCTGGCTGATCTGTGCCCCTCATTATTTTATAGACCTCTATAAGATCACCCCTCAGCCTCCTACGCTCCAGAGAAAAAAGTCCCAGTCTATCCAGCCTCTCCTTATAACTCAAACCATCAAGTCCCGGTAGCATCCTAGTAAATCTTTTCTGCACTCTTTCTAGTTTAATAATATATTTTCTATAATAGGGTGACCAGAACTGTACACAGTATTCCAAATGTGGCCTTACCAATGTCTTGTACAACTTCAACAAGACTCCTGTATTCAATGTTCTGACCAATGAAACCAAGCATGCTGAATGCCTTCTTCACCACTCTGTCCACCTGTGACTCCACTTTCAAGGAGCTATGAACATGTACCACTCGACCTCTTTGTTCTGTAACTCTCCCCAATGCCCTACCATTAACTGAGTCAGTCCTGCTCTGGGGTTCAATCTACCAAAATGCATCATCTCGCATTTATATAAATTAAACCTAAAGATTAAAGAAATCAGAGCAGGAGTAGACCATTTGGCCCGTCGAGCCTGCTCCACCATTCAACACGCTCATGGCTAATCTTGGGTTTCAACTCCATTTTCCCACCCACTCTCCATATCCCATAATTCCCCAAGAGATCTGTCTACCCCAGTCTTGAATGTATTGAACGATGGAGTATCCCCAACCCCTTGGGGGAGAGAATTACAAAGATTCACAACCCTCTGAGTGAAGAAATGTCTCCTCATCTCAGTCCCAAATGATCAGCCCCTTATCCTGAGATTGTGGCCCCGTGTTTTAGATTCCCTGACCAGCGGAAACAATCTCGGCGTCCATCCGATCAAACCCCTTCAGAATCGATTGCAGGTTTCAATGAGATCACCTCATCTCTCATCCTTTTAAACTCCAGAGAATATAAACCCAATTTACTCAGCCTCTCATCATAGGATACCCCCTCCCCACCCTCATCCCAGGAACGACTCCAGTGAACAATCGCTCCACATGTCCCAATGAGGCAAGTGTATTCTTGCTTGGCTATGGAGAGAAAACCAGCACACTGTGTATTCCAGCTGTGGTCTCACCTGTACAACTGTTGCAAAAAATTCCTTCAACTCCCTTGCAATAAAGAGGCAAGGGTCGATGGGGAGGGGGTGGTTTGTGGGGTCAGAGTCATAAACAATTGATTCACGTGTCTGGTATACATCCTTCACAACCTGGCACAGTGGTTGACACTGCTGCCTCACAGCGCCAGTGACCCGGGTTCGATTCCCGGCTTGGGTCACTGTCTGTGCACATTCTCCCCGTGTCTGCGTGGGTTTCCTCCGGGTGCTCCGCTTTCCTCCCACAGTCCGAAAGACATGCTGGTTAGGTGCATTGGCCGTGCTAAATTCTCCCTCAGTGTACCCGAACAAGCACCGGAGTGTGGCGACTAGGGGATTTTCACAGTAACTTCATTGCAGTGTTAATGAAAGCCTACTTGTGACACTAATAAATAAACATGTGGTGGAGATACACCCACAGTGCTGTTAGGGAGGGAATTCCAGGATTTTGACCCAGCAACAGTGAAGGAACGGCGATATATTTCCAAGTCAGGATGGTGAGTGGCTTGGAGGGGAACTTGCAGGTGATGGTGTTCCCATGTCTCTGCTGCCCTTGTCCTTCTAGATGGAAGTGGTCATGAGTTTGGAAGGTGCCGCCTAAGGAGCCTTGGTGAGTTGTTGCAGTGCATCTTGTAGATGGTACACACGCTGCTACTGTGCATTAATGGTGGAGGGAGTGAATGGCTTGTTCTTGTTTCCTCCCACAGCACAAAGATGTGCTGGTTAGGGTGGGTTGGCCGTGCTAAATTGCCCCTTCGTGTCTAAAGATGTGCAGGTTAGGTGGTTAGTGTAAATACATGGGGTATTTACAACACAACCGGGGTAAAATACTGCATGCTCCCTTGTTACCATTATTAAAGAATTCTGCCCACAATATCCACCTTCATCCTGAAGAAACCTTGCCTGGCAGCCAGGCTTTGTCAGAATGTTAAAGGGGTAATTAAGGGCAGTTTGGAGACATAGTTATTGGACTGTGGGGAGAGTGAGCTGGCTAATTAACAGCAACTCTCTGAATGGAGTCAGAGACTGAGGTAAAGCTTTCTTGCTTAACACTGATGTGGTAAAACGCATAATTTAATACATTTCTGCTGTTGTACACTGCTTAGTCAAAACTTATATTGCAATCGGCTATGCTGAGGGCTTGTGTGTAAAGGAACAGTCAGTGCATCACAACTCTCACCAGCTTTTACAGATGCACCATAGAAAGCATTCTTTCTGATTGTATCACAGCTTGGTATGGCTCCTGCTCTGCCCAAGGCCGCAAGGAACTACAAAAGATCATGAATGTAGCCCAATCCATCACGCAAACCAGCCTCCCATCCATTGACTCTGTCTACACTTCTCGCTGCCTCAGCAAAGCAGCCGGCATAATTAAGGACCCCACGTACCCCAGACATTCTCTCTTCCACCTTCTCCCTTCGGGAAAAAGATACAAATGTTTGAGATCACGTACCAACCGACTCAAGAACAGCTTCTTCCCTGCTGCCGTCAGACTTTTGAATGGACCTACCTTGCAGTAAGTTGATCTTTCTCTACATCCTAGCTATGACTGTAACACTACATTCTGCACCCTCTCCTTCCCTTCTCTATGAACAGTATGCTTCGTCTATATAGCGCGCAAGAAACAATACTTTTCACTGTATGTTAATACATGTGACAATAATAAATCAAATCAACTCAAACAGCCACAGTCAAACAGTCCAAAGCCAACTCCAGCGACCGTAGCTTTGATTGCAATGGCCTCAGCACTCTGAGCTGGGCTTGGTATCAGTTAGTGGCTCCTGGTGGATTCAGTCTTGTACGGGGCAGGGAATGTGTGCGGCCTCGACAGGGAGAGGTCCAGTCTCGATGTTCACCACCCTCTGTCCCCATGTCCTGCTGAGATAGGCCAGCAAAGCCATGCAGCTAATCTCACACAGGAAACATGTGGACATCAGACCACAGCTGGTGTCTCTAACCAGTGACAGAAATTCACCTTGAAGCGTGGCCCAAAAAGCAGCAGGATGTAAATTAAGAGGATGTAACTTCTGGGGGTGTAAATTGAGGGGATGTAAGAGAGGGTTTAAATCAAGGAGGCATGTGGTAGTTTGCCCCTTTGAGGGGGAAGCTCTCAGTGGGTCATGTGACCCATAAGACCATGAGACATTGGAGCAGAATTAAGCCACTCGGCCCATCAAGTCTGCTCCGCATTCAATCATGGCTGATATTTTTTCTCACCCCCATTCTCCTGCCTTTTCACCATAACCCCTGATCCCCTTATTAATCAAGCACCATCTATCTCTGTCTTAAAGACACTCAATGACCTGGCCTCCACAGCCTTCTGCGGCAAAGAGTTCCACGGATTCACCACTCTCTGGCTGAAGAAATTCCTCCTCATCTCTGTTTTAAAGGATCGTCCCTTTAGCCTGAGGTTGTGCCCCTCTGGTTCTAATTTTTCCTACTAGTGAAAACATCCTCTCTACGTCCACTCTATCCAGGCCTCGCAGTATCCTGTAAGTTTCAATAAGATCTCCCCTTATCCTTCTAAACTCCAACAAGTACAGACCCAGAGCCCTCAACCATTCCTCACACAAGTTCTTGATTCCAGGGATCATTCTTGTGAACCTCCTCTGGAATCTTTCCAAGGCCAGCACATCCTTCCTTAGATACGGGGTCCAAAACTGCTCACAATGCTCCAAATGGGGTCTGACCAGAGCCTTATACAGCCTCAGAAGTACAAAGAACAAAGAACAAAGAACAATACAGCACAGGAACAGGCCCTTCGGCCCTCCAAGCCCGCGCCGCTCCCCGGTCCAGGATTGAATCCTGAATCATAGAAAGAATCATAGAAACCCTACAGTGCAGAAGGAGGCCATTCGGCCCATCGAGTCTGCACCGACCACAATCCCACCCAGGCCCTACCCCAACATATATTACCCGCTAATCCCTCTAACCTACGCATCCCAGGACTCTAAGGGGCAATTTTTTTAACCTGGCCAATCAACCTAACCCACACATCTTTGGACTGTGGGAGGAAACCGGAGCACCCGGAGGAAACCCACGCAGACACGAGGAGAATGTGCAAACTCCACACAGACAGTGACCCGAGCCAGGAATCGAACCCAGGACCCTGGAGCTGTGAAGCAACAGTGCTAACCACTGTGCTACCGTGCCGCCAGGATCCCCGCCCAATTTTCCAGCCTATCTACATCCTAATATCCTATCCACCGAGCTGTCCCTCACAGCTACGATGCTTTGTTCATCACAACCTATTAGCTCACCCCCACCCCCCCATTCCAGACCATGTGATCTCCAGGGAGAGGCGAAAACCCAGAGTGAAAACCCCAGGGCCAATATGGGGAAAAAAAAATCTGGGAAATTCCTCTCCGACCCCCTGAGGCGATCGAAACGAGTCCAGGAGATCACACTGGCCCTGATCAGAAAATGCTTCCCAACCCTATTCATTTCCACTTCTGCTTTACGAACACCATCTGAATTCCCTGCCCCCGAGACAGGTTCCCAACTATCCACAGTCTCGCTCTGTACTGGCACCAGCAAGATGATCATAGAATGAAGCCTTGAAACGAGAAACAAAGAACAACTAGCCCGCGCCGCTCCCTGGTCCAAACTAGACCACTCTTTTGTATCCCTCCATTCCCACTCCGTTCATATAGCTGTCTAGATAAGTCTTAAACGTTCCCAGTGTGTCCGCCTCCACCACCTTGCCCGGCAACACATTCCAGGCCCCCACGACCCTCTGTGTAAAATATGTCCTTCTGATATCTGTGTTAAACCTCCCCCCCTTCACCTTGAACCTATGACCCCTCGTGAACGTCACCACCGACCCGGGGAAAAGCTTCCCACCGGGGGGGGGGGGGGGCTGAAGAAAGTGTCAATGTGTTATCATCTGTGTTACTGCCACCCATAACAGGGTTATAAACCCGGAAAAGCGGCAAAGCCGGGAAGGGGGAAATCTATTCTAGCTCTAACTGACTGGATACAGTGAGGAAACCCAGAGGAGTGTGCGGGAATGCGGGTACCATAAATAACAGATTGACGGAGGGGCTGCGGGAGGGATGATGTACCAGCACCCTGGGAATTAACGGGAGGGTGGATCCTTTCTGAGATTCCCCCATGATCAATATTTCCACTTCTCTGCCAAAATATTTTGCTCGATTTTAATTCGCTGAACAAAGGAATAAAATTTATGGAAATTGCTCTCTCCGCCTGCTCGGTCTCTTTCTCTCTCTCTCTCTGCAACAACCCGTCTCTGTGATTCTGACTCATTTGTGCCTCGGACCGCAATCCCTGCGCTGATTTCTACCTTTTAAAATCCAAGGCAGTTGGGCGCCACCAGCTAAAAGGGTTTCCATGGCAACCGAGCATCCACTGCGGTGGTGAGGCTTCCCTGGGTAGTAGGCCCAAAACTGGCAGCTTTGAGATTCCAGCAAATAACTGCTTGATGTTTCCTCCCCTCTCTCCTTGGGCTGGTATTGAGGTGCCTCAGCTGAGGCGACTTGCCCGTTTTCTCAACGTTTTTAAATCCGTTTGGGTGTTACCCAAGGGTGGCACAGTGGCAAGCACTGCTGCTTCATAGCGCCAGGGACCCGGGTTTGATTCCCGGCATGGATCACTGTCTGTGAGGAGTCTGCATGTTCTTCCCGTGTCTGCGTGGGTTTCCTCCGGGTGCTCCGGTTTCCTCTCATGGTCTGAAAGACGTGCTGGTTAGGGTGCATTGACCATGCAAAATTCTCCCTCAGTGTACCCAAACAGGTGCCGGAGTGTGGCGACTAGGGGGTTTTCACAGTAACTTCATTGCAGTGTTACTATAAGCCTACTTGTAACACTAATAAATAAACTTGTCTGGAAGTTTGTCCAATGGTTTGAAATTGCCAAGTGCTTGGGGTACTGAGGCAAAGAGGGGCAGCCGCAAAGAAGCTACAATTGCTCACAACAACCCTGACTGGAGGTGGGGGATGGCTTGGTGTGGCGATTGTCCCTTTAAGGATCCTTCCGTAGAGTAAAGGCCACATGGCCCAGGGAACCAGCTTCGGAGCTGGGCTGGCGGGGGGTGAGGGGAGGTGGTGAGCTCTGGTGTCTGTTCCAAGAACTGGCTGGCAGTTGTAAGGCTGCAAGTCTCTGCATTATAGTAATATGTGAATAAACATTGCCATTCTTATTTACCTAACCGGTGAACAGGAATGATTACATTATGGAGAGTTTATTTATCTATTAGTGTCACAAGTAGGCCTACATAAACCTTGCAATGAAGTTACTGTGAAAATCCCCTAGTCGTCACACTCTGGCACCTGTTCGGGTACACTGAGGGAGAATTTAGCACGGCCAATGCACCCTAACCAGCACGGCTTTCGGACTGTGGGAGGAAACCGGAGCACCCGGAGGAAACCCATGCAGACACGGGGAGAACGTGCAGACTCCACACAGACAGTGACCCAAGCCGGGAATCGAACCCAGCTCCCTGGCGCTGTGAGGAAGCAGTGCTAACCACTGTGCCGTGGTGCCGGTGGAACAATCGAAGGGCTTTTGCAGTTGAACGGTTAACTGCTCGGTGATGACACTCTCCAAAGAACTTTCAGCTAAAATAAAAATAGAGCGTGCAATTAGGATGTTTCCGTGGCAACCAAGGATGCTAATACTGCGATGTAATTGGCTCCATTCTTTACCCATTAAGTAGCCACAATTGTCCCACCTGGTGTCCTGAAATGCCCAACTCTTGCTGGCCCTTGTAGCTTGTACTTTACCCTCAGCGTGTATTTACAGCACAGAAACAGGCCATTCAGCCCAGCTGGTCTATGCTGGTGTTTATGCTCCACCTATATCTCCTCCCACCTCCTCTTCCTCTCACTCCATCAACACTGCTCTCTCTGTCATGTGTTCCTGTATCAGTGTGGTGAACCATAGATGGTTAGCACTATGGGTACTTGTACATATGTTACTGTTGTCACTGTTGGGGTTAGGGTTGGGGTGTTCCACCTGTTGGCATTGTTCTGTGGTACACTCCGGTTGGCTCCGCCTACCTGTAGGAGTATAAAGGTCACTGCACTGCCTGGTGACCCTTTAGTCTGGGATTGTATTGTTAAGCAGTATGCTCCATTCTTGTTACTAATAAAAGCCTTTATTTCCCGGGTACGATCCAGCCTCCCGAGTGAATTAATCGCGCATCAATCAGTATGATTTCCCTCAGCTATTCCCTGTGGGAGCGAGTTCCATGCCCTTCCCGCTCTCTGGATAAAGAGATTTCTCCTAAATTCCCCAGTGGATTTATTACGGATCATCTTATACTCATGTCTCTGCCCAGCTGATGTTCCCTGCAAGTGGAAACATCCACTCTGCATCAAATCCTTCAATGATACCCGGAATTCTCCAGTCTTGTCCGCCCCGCTGCCGCTACTAATGAGAACTGGAAATTTGGCACTCAGCCCAATCTCCGTTTACAGCAGCGGGACTGGAGAATCTCAAAGAACAAAGAAAATTACAGCACAAGAACAGGCCCTTCGGCCCTCCAAGCCTGCACCGACCATGCTGCCCGACTGAACTAAAACCCCCTACCCTTCCGGGGACCGTATCCCTCTATTCCCATCCTATTCATGTACTTGTCAAGACGCCCCTTAAAACTCACTATCGTATCCGCTTCCACTACCTCCCCCAGCAACGAGTTCCAGGCACCCACCACCCTCTCTGTGTAAAAAACCTGCCTCATACATCTCCTTTAAACCTTGCCCCTCGCACCTTAAACCTGTGCCCCCCAGTAATTGACCCTTCCACGCTGGGAAAAAGCTTCTGACTATCCACTCTGTCCATGCTTCTCATAATCTTGTAGACTTCTATCAGGGCGCCCCTCAGCCTCCGTCGCTCCAGTGAGAACAAACCAAGTTTCTCCAACCTCTCCTCATAGCTAATGCCCTCCACTGATCATATCAAATGTGAACCAGCAGGGGAGGAATAAGGAAAGAGCTGCTCTTCTCCTTATATCAATTCACTCCATTCCCCCAGCGCACTCTCACTTGCTAAATAAAACATTTGGGGTGAGAATATCGATTCCAATCGCACCAACTGTTCATAAGCGGCAGGTCAAGTTCGACCCAGTTTCTGTCTAATCCTGGTGGAATTGGAAAGTTGTGTTAGTTGAAATATATTTAAATTGAGGCCAGCGGAATGGGTCCCTCTGTTAATTTCTCTCTCGCTCTCGAATCTCCGCTGAAATGCTGCCTTTTTGAGGAGATTGTTACCGTGTGGTTTAACCTCAGGACATCCCAACATGCTTTACAGCCCATGACGTGTAGTCACTGCTGCAATGTAGAAAATGCTGCAGCCAGTTTACGCACAGCAAGATCCCACAAACAACAATGTGATCATGAGCCAATAGCCTGTTTTTGTGATGTTGGCAGCACGGTGGCACAGTGGTTAGCACTGCTGCCTCACAGCGCCAGGGACTCAGGTCACTGTCTGTGGTTTGCACATTCTCCCCGTGTCTGCGTGGGTTTCCTCCGGGTGCTCCAGTTTCCTCCCACACTCCAAAGATGTGCGGGTTAGGTGGATTGGCCATGCTAAATTCCCCCTTAGTGTCCAAAGATGTGTGGGTTAGGTAGATTGGCCATGCTAAATTGCCTCTTAGTGTCCAAAGATGTGTGGGTTAGGTGGATTGGCCGTGCTAAATTGCCTCTTAGTGTCCAAAGATGTGCAGGTTAGGTGGATTGGCCATGATAAATGTGCGGAGTTTCAGGGATTGGGAGGTGATGTGGAGGGGGGCTGGTGGGGGTTGGGTTGGAGGCAGGGGGGTCAAATGCCAGCTGGCAGCCTAGGGTCTACTCAGTTGCAGCTTTGCCAGAAGGGGGCAGTGAGTACGCTGTGGGTGAGAGTTGGAGGGGATGGGGAGAACACGGCTGTGGATTATTGAGGAACCGGCTGGAAGATACCAGCTCGTTGTGTGGAGGACATTCCATAAATCCCAACAACAAAACATTTTTTAACCGTATCGTTCCAGCGTCAGGGGCAGGATTTTCCACCATGCTGGGGCCCTTGCACCCACCCCCAGGACAATGCTGAGAATGAACCTCCCCCGTTCCAGTGAGCTGTGTCACTGCTCTTTAACACCCCGAAGCTCAGTCGCAGAGAGAAGGACTTCAGCTGGCACCTGGATAGGAGGTCGCACCCTCTCTGGTCACCTCCATGTTGAGCAAAGGTTGGGGTGGAGGGCGGGTGGTGGTGCGGTTGAAGGATGTTATTGAGAATGGCAGCCTCTGATCTACCCCTGCTTTACACTGGGCATCCAGTGTTCCAGATCTCAGGAAACCAGTCAGTTGAAGGGAGGCGAGGATAGTTTAGGTCAGTGTTTTTACAGCAATGTTTGAGAAGCAGGAGTTCTTGCAATAGCTCTGCAAGGCACTATAGAATCATACAATCCCCATGGTGCAGAAGAGGCCATTCGGCCCATCGAGTCTGCACCATCTCTCTGACAGAGTATCTTACCCAGACCCTATCCCCCACCCTATCCCTGTAACCCCACACATTTAGCATGGCCAATCCACCTAACCTGCACATCTTTGGACTGTGGGAAGAAACCGGAGCACCCGGAGGAAACCCACGGAGAAATGGGGAGAATGTGCAAACTTCACACAGACAGTGACCCGAGGCTGGAATAGAACCCGGGTCCCTGGCGCAGCAGTGCTAACCACTGTGCCACCGTGCCATCCTCATGAGTCCTTTTACCAGACCCCTGGGGTCAGGAGTGAATCATCTCCCGCCTACCCTGTTTCATGCACGCTATACAGACAAAGCATACTGTTCATAGAGAAGGAAAGGAGAGGGTGCAGAATGTAGTGTTACAGTCATAGCTAAGGTGTAGAGAAAGATCAACTTAATGCAAGGTAGATCCATTCAGAAGTCTGACGGCAGCAGAGAAGGTGGAAACATGGGGGAAGGAGCTGCTCCTTTATCTATTTTGAGGACCTGTCGAGTTTTGAATCAATAGGAGACACCGGTTTGGTTCTGTATTCACACACAGATGGTGTGAGATGATGTGCGCTCAGTGACATTGTAAATGCGAAGGTATTCACCCAGATTGAAACCTCGGTGACTATCGCTCTCACAGCTTAACCTCCCTCCACCTTCTAATGTTAGGCTCTGTCAGACTCAGCTCAACGTAGGCAATTCAAACTGGCAATCAGGGACATACTGAAGCCCTATCATTACCGCACAATACTCATTACTGGGAAATGGGAACAGTGACTGGAGCCAGCCCAGAGGTGTGGGCTAACGGCAGCTGTGAAGAGGCAGGCTGGGGCAGCTAGCATTGGGGAACCAGACACTCTCCACCACCCCCCGCCCCCCAACCCCATGTCCTTCACACCCCCCCAGTTCTCACCGCCAACACTTACTCTCTTTTTTTTAAAGTTTGTTTATCAGTCACAAGTAAGGCTTACGTTAACACTGCAATGAAGTTACTGTGAAATTCCCCTAGTCCCCTATATGTGTACAGATGCTGTTTCCACTGTGACACAGCTGTCCCGCTGCCTCCAACTCCCTCCCAAAATCTCTTTAAACAGGGGGAGGGGAGTAGTTATTACAGGCAGACTTTTTATCACATTGGGAGGAGTGGGGGGTGGAATTGGGGCAGATGCGTTGCCGGGGGAGATGGTGGAAGCAGACTCCATAACAACGTTCAAGAGGCATCTGGATAGATACACGAGTAGGCACGGTGGCACAGTGGTTAGCACTGCTGCCTCTCACAGCGCCAGGGGCCTGGGTTCGATTCCCGGCTTGGGTCACTGTCTGTGCAGAGTCTGCACGTTCTCCCCGTGTCTGCGTGGGTTTCCTCCGGGTGCTCCGATTTCCTCCCACAGTCCAAAGATGTGCTGGTTAGGTGGATTGGCCATGCTAGATTACCCCTTAGTGTCAGAGGGTTAAGTAGGATGAATAAGTAGGGTTATGGGGATAGGGCCTGGGTGGGATTGTGGTCGGTGCAGACTCGATGGGCCGAATGGCCTCCTCCTGCACTGTAGGGATTCTATGAATAGAGGGATATGGACCACGTAGAGGCAAGAAAATATTCGATTAGAGAGGCATCGGTGTCGGCACAGACTTGATGGGCCGAAGGGCCTGTTCCTGTTCTGTGCTGCTCTTTGAATTCTCCTCGGGCCAGCGGAGGATTTATAAAACAGCTGGGAGCAGAATCTCGGGGTTGGGAGTTTGATATTCCTGTTCGCGGACAATTTGTATTGATGAGGAACTGCCCGAGGTCTTTACTGGTCTTACATGTAAATAAGATTGAAAGATTGAAAGAGTGCAGAGAAGGTTCACAAGGATGTTGCCGGGACTCGAGAAGCTGAGTTACAGAGAGAGATTGAATAGGTTGGGACTTTATTCCCTGGAGCGTAGAAGATTGAGGGGAGATTTGATAGAGGTGTATAAGATTTTGATGGGTATAGATAGAGTGAATGCAAGCAGGCTTTTTCCGCTGAGGCTAGGGGAGAAAAAAACCAGAGGGCATGGGTTAAGGGTGAAAGGAGAAAAGTTTAAAGGGAATATTAGGGGGGGCTTCTTCACGCAGAGAGTGGTGGGAGTGTGGAATGAGCTGCCGGATAAAGTGGTAAATGCAGGGTCACTTTTAACATTTAAGAAAAACTTGGACGGGTTCATGGATGAGAGGGGTGTGGAGGGATATGGTCCAAGTGCAGGTCAGTGGGACTAGGCATAAAATGGTTCGGCACAGACAAGAAGGGCCAAAAGGCCTGTTTCTGAGCTGTAATTTTCTATGGTTCTATGGGTCTCTCCCTCTGCAGGAACCCAATGACCCAATTAACAACCTGGGCCAAAAGAGAAAGAGTAACTCCCAAAAAAACCCAGCAGATTTATTGCTGTTCCCTCCTTAGCACTTGGAGCTGTGAATGGAATAGGTGCCCAGGGAGTAGTTAATTTTTATTCCTTTGTTAATTAGCCAAGTCTCTGCCTCCTTAGTGCCGCAGATACACAGAGAGGATTTATAGACTGGCAACTTTCTGGTTCTAATCAGGGATTTGCGAGTTTGCTCTCATTCAAACACTCCAACTGAGGAAAGTACAGGACTTAACGCATGACATTAAGAACATAGAATAATTCAGCAGCAGCCCACAAACCCACATCGCGACAATCAACACACTATAAACAATAATTAATTGGCTGTAAAATGCTTTGGGACATCCAAGAATTGTTCACAGGAGCACATGTTGTTGTTTAATCCCTCACTCCAGACTTTCCATTCCCAACCAGGTGGCACCGTGGTTAGCACCGAGTGCGCTTAGTGCCAGGGGCTTGGACGGGGCAGAGTTTGTTCAGTGCGCCCAAGAGTCTTGAGGCAATATGTAGATAGGTCCAACACGGGAAGGGGGCTATCTTAGACCTGGTTCTGGGAATCGAGCTCAGACAGGTGATTGATGTCTCAGTGGTGGACCATGTGGGGAGGCGACAGCCTAGTGGTATTATCGCAAGACTATTGATCCAGAAACTCAGTTAATGTTCTGGGGGACCCGGGTTCGAATCCCGCCACAGCAGATGGTGGAATTGGATTTCAATTTTAAAAATCTGGAATTAAGAATCTTCCAATGACCATGAAGCGATTGTCGGAGAAACCCACCTAGTTCCCTAATGTCCTTTAGGGAAGGAAATATGCCAACCTTACCTGGTCTGGCCTACATGTGACTCCAGAGCCACAGCAATGTGGTTGACTCTCAACTGCCTTCTGAAATAGCCCTAGCGAGACACTCAGTTCAAGGGCAACTAGGGATGGGCAATAAATACTGGCCAGCCAGCGACGCCCATGTCCCACAAATGAATATTTTAAAAAATTTTGGGAACAGTGATCACAATTCTATAAGTTTCAAGATACTTGTAGGATAGGATAGAGGTAATCCCAGAATGAAAATACTAAACTGGGGGAAGGCTAACTACAACAGCATCAAGCAGGAGCTAGGGAATGTAGACTGGGGGCAGCTGTTTGAGGGTAAGTCCAGTAAGAAGGTTAACAACACCAGGTTAAAGTCCAACAGGTTTATTTGGTAGCAAAAGCCACACAAGCTTTCGGAGCCCCAAGCCCGGGGCTTGGGGCTCCGAAAGCTTGTGTGGCTTTTGCTACCAAATAAACCTGTTGGACTTTAACCTGGTGTTGTTAAACTTGAAGGGGCTTGGGGCTCCAAAAGCTTGTGTGGCTTTTGCTACCAAATAAACCTGTTGGACTTTAACCTGGTGTTGTTAAACTTCTTACTGTGTTTACCCCAGTCCAACGCCGGCATCTCCACATCATGAGGGTAAATCCACATATGATACGGGGGACGCTTTTAAAAGTCAATTGTTAACAATTCAGGACAAGTATGTCCCTGTAAAAATGAAGGATAAAGATGGCAAGATTCAGGAACCCTGGATGACAAGAGAGATTGTGAGCTTAGTGAAAAAGAAGGAGGCATAGATAAATTTCAGGAAATTGAAAACTGATAAGGCTCTTGAGCAAAGATAGCAGGAAAGAGCTTAAACAGGGTCTTAGGAGGGCTAAAAGGGGCCATGAAATGTCCTTGGCAGGCGGGATTAAGGAGAATCCCAAGGCTTTTTATGTGTACATAAGGAGGAAGAGGGTAGCTAAGGAAAGGGTAGGTCCACTCAAGGACAGTGGAGGGAATTTGTGTGTGGAGCCAGATGAGGTGGGTGAGGTCCTTAACGAGTATTTTGCATCAGTATTCACAAAGGAGAAGGATGTGGTGGATGGTGAGTGCAGAAAGGAGGATGTTGAGATAAAAAGGGAGGAGGTATTAGAGGTTTTTGAAAAACATCAAGGTGGACAAGTCCCCAGGGCCAGATAGGGTCAATCCCAGAATACTGAGAGAGGCGAGGGAAGAAATTGTTGAGGCCTTGGCCAAAATCTTTGTATCCTCTTTAACCACGGGTGAGGTACCAGAGGATTGGAGGGTAGCTAACATTGTTCCTCTGTTTAAGAAGGGCAGAAGAATCAATCTGGGAAATTGCAGGCCTGTGAACCTTATTGGGGAAATTATTGGAGAAGATTCTTTGGGACAGGATGTACTCACATCTGGAAGAGAATAGGCTTATTAGCGATAGGCAGCATGGTTTTGTGACGGGGAGGCCATGTTTCACAAACTTGATTGAGTTCTTTGAGGAAGTGACAAGAAAAATTGCCCAGGGCAGGGCAGTGGATGTTGTGTACATGGACTTTAGTAAAACCTTCGATAAGGTTCCTCATGGCAGGCTGATACAGAAGGTGAAGTCATATGGGATCCGAGGTGAGCTGGTAAGATGGATACAAAACTGGCTTGGACATAGAAAGCAGAGAGTAGCAGTGGAAGGGCACTTTTCTAACTGGAGGTCTGTGACAAGCGGCGTTCCACAAGGATCAGTGCTGGGGCTTCTGTTTGTAATATATATATATATAAATGATTTGGGGGAAAATGTAGGTGATATGATTAGTAAATTTGCAGATAATACAAAAATTGGGGGAGTAGCAGATAGTGAGGAGGATTGTCAGAGGATACAGCAGGATATAAATCGGCTGGAGACCTGGGCCGAAAGATGGCAGATGGAACTTAACCCGGTTAAATGTGAGGTGATGCGATTTGGAAGGTCTACCGCAGAAGGAAAGTATACAGCAAATGGTAGAGCCCTTAGAAATATTAGCAGACAGAGGGATCTAGGCGTGCAGATCCACAGTTCCCTGAAGGTGATGACTCAGGTGGACAAGGTGGTCAAGAAGGCGTGTGGCACGCTGGCCTTCATCGGTCGGGGCGTTGAGTATAGGAATTGGAAAATCATGTTGCAGCTGTATAGGACTTTGGTTAGGCTGCATTTGGAGCGTTGTGTACAATTCTGGTCACCACACTACCGGAAGGATGTTGACGCATTGGAAAGGGTGCAGAAGAGATTTACCAGGATGTTGCCTGGTTTGGAGGATATGGATTATGAAGAAAGGTTGAACAAACTTAGATTGTTTTCATTGGAGCTTCGGAGGATGAGGGGGGACTGATAGAGGTTTACATGATTATGACAGGCTTGGATAGAGTGGAGAGTCAGAGTCTTTTTCCCAGGGTCGAAGGGTCAGTTACTCGGGGGTATAGGTTGAGAGTGAGAGGGGGAAAGTTTAAAAGAGATGTAAGGGGCAAGTTCTTCACACAGAGGGTGGTGAACGCCTGGAACACGTTGCCGGGGGAGGTGGTGGAAACAGATGCTGTAACAACGTTCAAGAAGCATCTGGACAGATACATGAATAGGCAGGGAATAGAGGGATATGGACCATGTAGAGGCAAGAAAATATTAGATTAGAGAGGCATCTGTGTCGTGTGACATTAGTGTACCTTTAAGAGCTTTTTTAAAAATCATGTTCTCTGCGGCTCTCAGTTCTCATTGTGGTACTGGGCTGTCTATTAGAAGCCCCTTTATTGCTTCTTAAGTGGTTTAAATGGAGGTTGTTTAATTTTCCTTTGGGAATTAGTTTTATGACCCTGCATCGTCAGGAGGAAGAATGTTTACAGGTCAGGTGACAGGAGCTCTTTAATTTTCAGTTCCAAGTTGCAGGTTTTAGTTTTAGAAGGGACATCAAGCTGGAAAGTCTCCCTCTTTCTCCCTGGAGTAGAAAATCTGTTGTTGGTGGCTTAGGTTCTGCACAGGGTGGATAGGGAGCAGCTGCTCCCCTCAGTTGAAGGGACAGTTACAAAGAGACACAAGTTAAAAGTGAGGGGTGGGAGGTTTAGGGGGCATTTGAGGAAAACTGTTTTTACCCAGAGGGTGGTGACCGTCTGGAATGCGCTGCCTGGGAGGGTGGTGGAGGCGGGTTGCCTCACATCCTTTAAAAAGTACCTGGGTGAGTACTTGGCACGCCATAACGTTCAGGGCTATGGGCCAAGTGCTGGCAAATGGGATTGGGTGGGCAGGTCAGGGCATTTCATGTGACATAGAATCATACAGTGCAGAAGGAGGCCGTTCGGCCCATCGTGTCTGCATCGACCACAATCCCACCCGGGCCCTATCCCCATAACCCCATGCATTTACACTAGCTAGTCCCCCTGACACTAAGGGGCAATTTAGCATGGCCAATCCATCTTTGGAGTGCGGGAGGAAACTGGAGTACCCAGAGGAAACCCACGCAGACACGGGGAGAATGTGCAAAAACAACGGATGAATGAAAACCGCTCGACAATCACCAGGCAAGACTGTTCTCTTCCTGTTGGGGAGCACTTCAGCGGTCACGGGCATTCGGCCTCTGATATTCGGTTAAGCGTTCTCCAAGGCGGCCTTCGCGACACACGACGGCGCAGAGTCGCTGAGCAGAAACTGATAGCCAAGTTCCGCACACATGAGGACGGCCTCAACCGGGATATTGGGTTCATGTCACACTATCTGTAACACCCACGACTTGCCTGGGCTTACAAAGTCTCACCTGCTGTCCTGTCTGGAGACAATACACATCTCTTTAACCTGTGCTAATGCTCGCTCCACTCACATTGTCTGTACCTTTAAGACTTGATTAGCTGTAAAGACTCGCATTCCAATCATTATTCAGTAAATTGAGTTTGTGTCTTTATATGTCCTGTCTGCTGTTTATGAGCAGATCTCCCACGCACCTGATGAAGGAGCAGCACGCTCCGAAAGCTAGTGGCGTTTGCTACCAAATAAACCTGTTGGACTTCAACCTGGTGTTGTTAAACTTCTTACTGTGTTTACCCCAGTCCAACGCTGGCATTTCCACATCAAACTCCACACAGACAGTGACCCGAGGCTGGAATCGGACCTGGGTCCCTGGCGCTGTGAGGCAGCAGTGCTAACCCACTGTGCTAAATTCTCCCTCAATGTACCCGAACAGGCACCGGAGTGTGGCGACTAGGGGATTTTCACAGTAACTTCATTGCAGTGTTAATGTAAGCCTACTTGTGACACGAATAAATAAATAAATAAAGGGATTAATTAATTAAAAATTACCTCCATGGACGTATCCAGAAAGAGATTGGGGCATGCACACTACTGGGCAGGTACTCAGTACAAATTGGTACTTCCACTCCATCAGTCGGGGACACTGAGGCCAATTGCAGCACCATCCCGGCTGGGGTCAGTAACTGCGGACAGCAAGAACCACAAAGGGGGCACGAAGGATTCTATAGATAGTCACTCAGTGCTTAAACCCATTGAGCCTCCTGGAAGGTCCAATCCTGGGTGGTAAAAGCTTGTGGAAGGGGTGGAGCCCAGAGAGAAGCAAGGAGATCCATTGCTCTTGAGAAGGAGCGAGTTAGAGCAGAGGATGCAATGAGACTGACTCTGACATGGAGAGGAATATCCTGAACTTACGCTGGAGTTTACAAAACATTGGATGTATTCAAGAGGCGGCTGGATATAGCACTTGGGGCAAATGGGATCAAAGGTTATGGGGAGAAAGCAGGATTAGGCTATTGAGTTGGACAATCAGCCATGATCATAATGAATGGAGGAGCAGACTCGAAGGGCCGAATGGCCTCCTCCTATCTTCTATGTTTACGATCAGATTTTGTCTCTGGTTGGGTTCGATAATTGGCAGATGAAGTGAGTTTGGGAGAGCTCTTGGTGCTGTTTTTATATTACAGATTTATCAAATAGATAAATCAAAGGTCCATAAATGATGGAATCTGTCTGGATGATACAGTAAACACAGCAACAGCATCATTATCGGAGAACCGTCCCTACAGAGCAGCCAGCTGATATTTAATACATGACTACACTGTTGTGTTTACAGCTAAAAAACGTTAACAACCTCTTTGATATTATTTCAAAGCAGTGTGCAGGAAATTAATCTTTAATTCTTGGGGAGTCCAAGACCACTCTAGAATGTTGGCAACCCTAACTGTTGGTATAGGCACTGCCTTATTTGCAGAGAAGGTGCTGCCAATGCTACAGAATGGGATGCAAGGACAATTCTTCTGGCTGACAAGGCAATTTTCTTTCATAAAAGGTTACTTACCTGAAGGTTAACTCTGGAGGGAATTTTACTGGCACGTCCGCCCCAGGTTCGTACGATTCCACCCGAGGTCAACAGAGAATGGCGTCCTCCCGAGCCTCGCCCGCCCCTGGAATCGGGGTGGGCGTGCTGGTAAAATTCCAGCCTCTGTCTCTCTCCACAGTTGCTGCCTGATATAGGAATAGGAGGAGGCCACTCAGCCCTTCCGAGTCTGTTCTGTGATTGAGTTAGGTAATGACCATCTTACCTCCATCTACCTGTCTTGGTTCTATAACCGTACATATCCTTACAAAGAACAGCACAGCACAGGAACAGGTCCTTTGGCCCATCAAGTCTGTGCCGACACCGATGCCTCTCTAATCTAATATTTTCTTGCCTCTACGTGGTCCATATCCCTCTATTCCCTGCATATTCATGTATCTATGATGTGGAGATGCTCCGAAAGCTAATGGTACTAGCTACCAAATAAACCTGTTGGACTTTAACCTGGTGTTGTTAAAACTCTTACTGTATTCATGTATCTATCCAGATGCCTCTTGAACGTTGTTATAGAATCTGCTTCCACCACCTCCTCTGGCAGTGCATTCCAAGCATTCACCACCCTCTGTGTGAAAAACTTGCTCCTTACATCTCTTTCAAACTTTCCCCCTCTCACTCTCAACCTATGCCCCCTGAGTAATTGATCCTTCGCCCCTGGGAAAAAGACTCTGACTATCCACCCTATCCAAGCCTGTCATAATCTTGTAAACCTCTATCTAAACAAAAATCTATCTACTTCAGTTATGAAATTCCCAGCCTTCTGAGGGGGCGCTTCAGATGAGCACTGTTAGAATTTCGGATTCAGAATCATAGAATCCCTACAGTGCAGAAGGAGGCCATTCGGCCCATCGAGCCTGCACCGAGCACAATCCCACCCAGGCCGTATCCCTGTAACCCCAGATATTTACCCTCCTCGTCCCCTGATACTAACAGGCAATTTTTCATGGACAAACAACTGAACCTGCACATCTTTGGACTGTGGGAGGAAACCGGAGCACCCAGAGGAAACCCACGCAGACACGGGGAGAATGTGCAAACTCCAAAAAGCCAGTGACCCGAGGCCGGAATTGAAGCCGGGTCCCTGGCGCTGTGAGGCAGCTGTGCTAACCACTGTGCCGCCTCCCCACTAGGCCACGTGTGAAGACCTGCTTCCTGACATCACTAACATCAAGATGATTTTCCCTTGTTCCACTGAAGGAAATGTTTTCTTTCTTATCTACCTTGTTAAAAAAATATTTTAATAATTTTAAACACCTCAGTTTGATCACCCCTTAACTCCCCTGTTAACTCCCAGCTAAGGGGAGTTTCCAGCATTTTCCTGCTTCTCATTCCAGAGTTTGATTAATTGGCCTCAGAATAAATTAGGCCAATTTAGGCCATTAGGAGTGGCACAGTGGTTAGCACTGCTGCCTCACAGCGCCAGGGACCCGGGTTCGATTCCCGGCTTGGGGGTCACTGTTTGAGTGGAGTTTGCACGTTCTCCCCGTGTCTGCGTGGGTTTCCTCCGGGTGCTCCGGTTTCCTCCCACACTCCAAAGGTGTGCGGGTTAGGTGGATTGGCCGTGCTAAATTGACCCTTAGTGTTAGGGGGACTCGCTAGGGTAAATGCATAAGTCATGGGGATAGGGCCTGGGTGGGATTGTGGTCGGTGCAGACTCGATGGCCTCCTTCTGCACTGTAGGATTCTATAATTCGCACCAATATTAGGAATCATTCAGAAACCGAAAGCGCTGGATAAACTCAGCAGGTCTCAAAAAACGAAGGAGATTGTCATCGACTTCAGGAAGCGTAAAGGAGAACATGTCCCTGTCGACATCAACGGGGACAAAGTAGAAATGGTTGGAAACTTCAAGTTTTTAGGTGTCCAGGTCACCAACAACCTGTCCTGGTCCCCCCCATGCCGACACTATAGTTAAGAAAGCCCACCAACGTCTCTACTTTCTCAGAAGACTAAGGAAATTTGGCATGTCAGCTATGACTCTCACCAACTTTTACAGATGCACCATAGACAGCATTCTTTCTGGTTGTATCACAGCTTGGTATGGCTCCTGCTCTGCCCAAGACCGCAAGAAACTACAAAAGGTTGTGAATGTAGCCCAATCCATCACGCAAACCAGCCTCCCATCCATTGACTCTGTCTACGCTTCCCGCTGCCTCGGCAAAGCAGCCAGTATAATTAAGGACCCCACGCACCCCGGACATTCTCTCTTCCACCTTCTTCCTTCGGGGAAAAAAGATACAAGAATCTGAGGTCATGTACCAACCGACTCAAGAACAGCTTCTTCCCTGCTGCTGTCAGTCTTTTGAATGGACCTACTTTGCATTAAGTTGATCTTTCTCTACACCCTAGCTATGACTGTAACACTACACTCTGCACTCTCTCCTTTCCTTCTCTATGAACGGTATGCTTTGCGCGCAAGAAACAATACTTTTCACTGTATACTAATACATGTGACAATAATAAATCAAATCAAGGTCTGATAGCAGCATCTGTGTATAGAGAGAGAGAGACACACAGATTTAGCATCAGGTCTGAGTTGCAGACACGAAACATCGGCTGTTTCTCTCTCACTGACGCTGCCAGACCTGCTGAGATTTTTCCAGCATCCCATTTCTCATGGGAAATGTTTCCGATTTCCAGCATCCACGGGATTTTGTTTTTATTTTAACATTAAAGCCATGATCCTGACTTTTAAAAGACAGACTCGGGGGGCGGGGGGAGGGGGGGGGGGGGTGCGCCAGGCCCGACAAGAAGAAGTCTTGGCACTTTGGGGATTAGGTTGAGTGTTTCTTCAGTAGAACTAGCGAGGGGAGAAAGCCAGGAGTTTACAGGGAGTTGAGTTAAAAAAACAGACCTTTTGTCAAGGATGACGGTGCGGCATAACAGGTGATTCAACAACTTAATCGACATGTTAGTGTAGGTAGCTATTTATGAGATTGCACCTAACCCACTTAACAGCCAGCAAGTAGTCTTCAAAGAATGATCACGGCTAATTATACGTCTGTAATACATATTACACTTGACAATCTTTCAAATGAGAAATTGGCATCAAAGCTATTCTGAATACTCGGATGGAATATTTAGCACAATCTGTCTGAATAAAGTAAGGGTTTCGAATGAGTTAATGATGCACGCTGCTTTGGAGAAGGGAGTTTTATTTAGCATTCCATCATTAAATATTTCTCACTTCGATTTGTCGCATTTGATCCTTGAATCTCTTCACTGATCTGATTAATATGTGGAAGCGAGGCACAGATATACAAGCCCTGTGGAGAGTGTGAATGTGCTGATAACAGACAGAGAGAGAGAGAGAGAGAGAAGGCAGACAGAGAGAGAGAGAGAAGGCAGACAGAGAGAGAAAGAGAAGACAGACAGACAGACAGACAGAGAGAAAGGCAGACAGAGAGAGAGAGAGAGAGAGGGAGGGAGAAGGCAGACAGACAAAGGGAACACAAACAGACAAAGGGAAGACAAACAGACAGACAGAGGGAAGACAGACAGACAGGCAGACAGGGGGAAGACAGACAGACAGGGGGAAGACAGACAGACAGAGGGAAGACAGACAGACAGACAAGGGGAAGACACACAGGGGGAAGACAGACAGACGGAAGACAGACAGACAGACAGGAAAGATAGACAGACAGAGGTAAAGATGGACACAGCAGAAACAGAGTAAAGGGAAAATCCACATAGGACAAGTAGAGGGGCACACACACACACGGACACAGGCTGTATACAGAGACACACTATGCCACAGAAAGATAATGGGAACAGGGACAATGGAGATGAGCAGATTTACAGAGAATACCATTCACAACACCTGACCCGAGTGTGAATCAAACCTCTTGTTCTCTCAATGTGACCGTTATGACTCAGACATTAGTCTTGTGTTTTACCAAGGCACGGAGATGGTGGCTGGATGGCAGCTTCAACTCGTTTGATTGCTCCAGGATTTGTTTGCGCCTGGAAACAAGATGGAAACAATTGGCCTGAGACAGTGTGTGTCAGGAGGAGAGCGGCAGCCTGTTATCTGATGCGCCCACAGACAGCGTGAGGCACAGCTCAGTCTGAGCTGTCTCTCTCAACTTCCATTCCTAGGGATCCACTGCCACTTCAAGCGAGTGAACCTGGCGTCCCTTCAGCTTAGAACCTGCCCCAGTCAAATGGCTCTTCCGACAAAAGTAAAAGTAATATATAATAAAATGATCAAATCCTTTTGAAAGCAAAACATTGGCAATAGCCCCACAATCTCTATGTACTAACAACCAAACTCAGCAGGGCTAACCACCGTCAGCTATAATATACAATCTTATACATTAAAATATTAAGGCAATTTGGCATGTCAGCTACGACTCTCACCAACTTTTACAGATGCACCATAGAAAGCATTCTTTCTGGTTGTATCACAGCTTGGTATGGCTCCTGCTCTGCCCAAGACCACAAGAAACTACAAAAGGTCGTGAATGTAACCCAATCCATCACGCAAACCAGCCTCCCATCCATTGACTCTGTCTACACTTCCCGCTGCCTCGGCAAAGCAGCCAGCATAATTAAGGACCCCACGCACCCCGGACATTCTCTCTTCCACCTTCTTCCTTCGGGAAAGAGATACAAAAGTCTGAGGTCACGTACCAACCGACTCAAGAACAGCTTCTTCCCTGCTGCTGTCAGACTTTTGAATGGACTTACCTTGCATTAAGTTGATCTTTCTCTACACCCTAGCTATGACTGTAACACTACATTCTGCACTCTCTCGTTTCCTTCTCTATGAACGGTATGCTTTGTCTGTATAGCACGCAAGAGACAATACTTTTCACTGTATTTTAATACGTGTGACAATAAATCAAATCAAATAAAAAATCATAAACACATTCAGAATAAATCTAAAAGGCAAATGTTGACCTTTCTATCTCGAGTACCAGAATGAAGAGGGGTAGAGAGGTCAAACCTCAGGAAAATAAATCATCCACTAACATCAAAGGGTCATCTGGACTCGAAACCTCAGCTCTACTCTCTCCTTACAGACACTGCCAGACCTGCTGAGATTTTCCAGCATTTTCTCTTTTGGTTTCAGGAAAATAAATTCCTGGCTAGACCAAACCAGCAGTCCTGCTAACAACTCTGGACAGCACAATTCATTGGCCTTGAGTTTAAGTTTTAAAGTTTATTTATTAGTGTCACAAGTACGCTTACATTAACATTGCAATGAAGTTACTGTGAAAATCCCCTAGTCGCCACACTCCGGCGCCTGTTCGGCTACACCAAGGGAGAATTTAGCATGGCCAGTGCACCCTAACCAGCACGTCTTTCGGAGGAAACCGGAGCACCGGAGGAAACCCATGCAGACACGGGGAGAACGTGCAGACTCCAAACAGACAGTGACCCGAGGCCGGGAATCGAACTCGGGTCCCTGGCACTGCGAGGCAGCAGTGCTAACCACTGTGCCACCCCAAGGAAGTGCCCAATAAATTTATGAGAGTGATCCCTGGATTCCAAATGGTTAAATGACAATGTGAGATGACACAGACTGGGGCCGTGTTCCCTGCAAATTAGGAGGCAATCTGAGGAAAGTGTTCACGATATTAAAGAGGATAGGTTAGAGAGAGGAACTATTTCTTCTGGTTAGAGAGTCTATAAGACTTTGATCCGGGTTTGGTTCCCGGCTTGGGTCACTGTCTGTGCGGAGTCTGCACGTTCTCCCCGTGTCTGCGTGGGTTTCCTCCGGGTGCTCCGGTTTCCTCCCACAGTCTGAAAGACGTGCTGGTTAGGTGCATTGGCCGTGCTAAATTCTCCCTCAGTTGTACCTGAACAGGTGCTGGAGTGTGGCAACTAGGGGATTCTCGCAGTAACTTCATTGCAGTGTTAATGAAAGCCTACCTGTGGCATTAATAAATAAACTTTAAACTTAATTTTTCTGGACCTTTGTTCTTAATCTTTTCCCATCATAAATTCTCATAATTTATGGCAGGTTTTGCCTATGTAAACTCTTGTAACTTAAGAGAATCTCAACACTTGCTGCCAGCTTCTTCCATTATAAGTTCCTTTGTATTCAGTGATAATAGAATCAGTCTGTGTAAACCTGTAACGCTGTAATTACTTGGCCTCTTGTAGAGGTGCAGCAATGCAGGAGGGTGTTATTACAGCATGGAAAGGTTACATCATCCGTTTCCAATATAAATACTGAAATTGGAAATACAAAAGGATAGAATGCTTGATTCTAAAAAGGGGCATTTAATTACATCTTGATGCCCTAGACTGGGTAATTCTCATCCTCCAACCGCAGACTACACTGCCTCCATTCACTGTGCCCAGTATAGATACAAAAGGGTGGCAATTGACTAAGGAAGCTGAGGGTACTTGAGAATTTTATCTTCAGGCGAGTTGTTGAGATCTGCAATGTGTTGCCTGAAAGGGTGGTGGGAGCAGGTTCAGTTTAGGTTTGAGTTTATTTCTTAGTGTCACAAGCCGGCTTACATTAACACCCGCAATGAAGTGAAAATCTCCCAGTCGCCACACTCCAGCGCCTGTTCGGGTACACAGAGGGAGAATTTAGCACGGCCAATGATGCACCTAACCAGCACGTCTTTTGGATTGTGGGAGGAAACCGGAGCACCCGGAGGAAACCCACGCAGATATGGGGAGGACGTGCAGACTCCACACAGACAGTGACCCAAGGGGGAGGCGGGGGGGGGGTGAACCTGGGTCCCTGGCACTGTGAGGCAGCAGTGCTAACCACTGTGCCACCATAGAGTGATCTGCAGGGCTACGGGGGAAAGGTTGGGGAATAGAATCGACTGGATCGCTTTTTCAGAGTTTGCACAGCCAGTAATCCCTTTTGGTGCTGCAAGATTTTTTGATTCTATTTATTTCAAATGCTGATGTATTTTCTGGGCTCATTCTTACACTAATTCCTGAAATGTTTACCATGTTAATTTGAGTTAAGTGAAGTATGTAATAAAAAGCAGTCATTTGGTTCAAAACAAAAATCAGACATCAGAACTTTATATTAATTACCTATTGATTTATTCCTCACATTAACATAGGGTTACTTTATCAAGATTATTTAATACTTGTGATTAAATTATCTGTCTGATGGATATACAACTTCCTTTAAATCACACAATGGTGTCAGATTTTAAAGACTTACTTCAGAAACTGGTTATAGATTGCACCAACATCGTAACAATTGACGTGACAAATTTAATGTTTACAGAGAGTTTACAATGGAAAAACTGACAGGAAAGATAGAACAGAAAGCAAGGTTTGCAGACAAAGTGTATATTTAACCTTGAGATTTAAAAAAATTATTTAGATGAAACTTTTAACAGAGAGGATAGTAGTACTTGCCACTGTTAGTATGGTTCTGGAAGGTTCCATAATACACCTAGCTTGCTGCAATCCACAGGATACAAGAGGGTGAGGCTCTCACTAATACATCACACAGCAAAATGCTTTGATGCTGTTGTTAAGCTCTGGGTATTCATAGAATCGTACAGCACAGAAGAGGCCCTTCAGCCCATCGAGCCTGCACCGACACATTAGAAACACCTGAACTCCCACCTAATCCCATCTGCCAGCACTTGGCCCAAAGCCCTGAATGCCAAGTTCTCATCCAGATACTTTTTAAAGGATGTGAGGCAACCCGCCTCTACCACCCTCCCAGGCAGCACATTCCAGACCCTCACCACCTTCTGGGTAAAGAAGGTTTTCCTCACAACCCCCCTAAATCTCCTGCCCCTCACCATGAACCAACATCCCCTTGTGACTGACCCTTCAACTAAGGCCAACAGCTGCTCCCTATCCACTCTGTCCATGCCCCTCATAATCTTGTATTGATAAAAAAAAGAGACATGTCGAAGCTTTTTGTCTTGCACTCATCAGGACACTTTGCAAGAATACCAGTATAAGAGGAAAACAATAATTTATACGTGCAGGAAGACAATGCTGTTTGGTGGTCACAAAGAATGTACCGGTTTATGGTGACTGACAAATAACTGCCAAGCATTTTGAAATTTAAACCAAGCAGTTTGACCCTTATTGCAAAATGAGTCAATGAATGGCTGTCACTTACCTTGTTTAGCTGAGACAGGTGCAATGTGTGTACCTGTTCTTTCTGTCTGGAAAGAGCAGGGCCCCGTGTATTAATATATGTAGCTTCCAGTACATGCAAATACGACACACCCGGCTGACGATTGGTTGTCAGTATAATGCTGAGCACACTCAGGATTATTTAGCAAATGTTGTACAATCGCAGAATCACATCTAATGTTGGGGCACACTGTGTTTTGAGTTTTGCAAGCACGGGTTGGTTGGGTACGGTCTGTACCTTGTCCATTGTGAACAGCGGCTGGGAGATGCTGCTTGCTGTGCTCCGTCAGTCCTGGGGATGTATGGCCTATAGACCTGGCATCACACTGGCACTGAAATTCATATGGCACATTACTCATTTGTGTGATAGGCAGAACGTCCTTTTGGCTTGACGACTGCATCTTGTTCGCGGAGATTAACATGCGTGTTGTTACCACATTGTAGCAGCGTGAATTTTTAAAAATTCATTCATGGGACACGGGCGTCGCTGGCTGGGCCAGCATTTATTACCCATCCCTAGTTGCCCAAGGGCAGTTGAGAGTCAACCAAATTGCTGTGGCTCTGGAGTCACATGTAGGCCAGACCGGGTAAGGACGGCAGATTTCCTTCCCTAAAGGACATTAGTGAACCAGATGGGTTTTTCCAACAATGGTTTCATGGTCATCAGTAGATTCTTAATTCCAGATATTTTTTATTGAATTCAAATTCCACCATCTGCCGTGGTGGGATTCGAACCCGGGTCCCCAGAACATTAACCGAGTTTCTGGATTAATAGTCTAGCGATAATACCACTCGGCCATCACCTCCCCAGCTAGTTTCATCTGTTGCTCAGATTGTTTCAGACGCTTTGCCCTTCCAGGGTAATCGGAGGTTGATGGGCACTTTCCAGGATTGAAATGTGACGGCCTTTGGCCTGTTGATGATTTTACACGCTGTGCTGCGTGAAGTGATCTGATACACACTACCAAACGACTATTTGTTAAGCTTTATTAATGAAATAATTTAAAAACTGCACAATGGGAAATAGTTCAATAAGTTAAGGTATCATGATCCCATTTCCCACCCTCAAATCACAGACAGAGAAAGCATTTTGGAACAAAATTACTCTCCGACATAAGCATAGAACAATGCGTCACCAACTGTTTCAGTTACATAAACTTTCCAAACTGTTTTTACTGTATAAAATATACAAGCATGAGACTAAGACAGATTAATGAGGTGGTGATGTCCCTGTAACAGATTATCTATTACCAACAGTTGAGTACATGGGACAGTTAAATAAGCCGAGGGGTCGAATGTGCCCTCTAGCCACCCCCTCCCCCACCCCCAGAACCTAGCCCAAGTCAGGTCACCATCTTACTTGAAGCCCACAGCTACAGGATCAGATCAATTGCAAGATAATGGTTGGAATCCAAGTCTTTACAGGTACAGACAATGTGAGTGGAGAGGGGGATAACCACAAGTTAAAGAGATGTGAATTGTCTCAAGCCAGGACAGTTAGTGAGATTTTGCAAGCCAGGCCAAATGGTGAGGGTTACAGATGGTGTGACATGAATCCAAGATCCCGGTTGAGGCCATCCTCATGCGTGCAGAACTTGGCTATCAGTCTCTGCTCGACGATTCTGCGTTGTCGTGCATCTTGAAGGCCACCTTGGAGAACGCTTACCCAAAGATCAGAGGCTGGATGCCCTTGACTGCTGCAGTCGTCAAGGGCAAGTAGTCAAGGACTGCAGTAACATCATTTGGCCTGGGCTTGCAAAATCTTACTAACTGCCCTGGCTTGAGATAATGTGCAATTGTGTCTCTGTCTATATATGCCGTGTTTGTGAAACCTACCTCCCCACTCACTTGATGAAGGAGCAGCGCTCCGAAAGCTCGTGATTCCAAATAAACCTGTTGGACTTTAACCTGGTGTTGTGAGACTTCTCACTGTGCCCACCCCAGTCCAATGCCGGCATCTCCACCTTACGACAGTTTAAAAAGAGATTTTTGATATTTAGTTTATATACTTTAGAAAACTCTCCGAATGACTAATTTAATTTGAAAAAAAAATCAAGACTGCCCGTGTTGAGTACCAACAAGGTGGGAATCTTAGGGCTGAAGGCAGAAGCTTGGTTAACTCACTGTAGGACAACCTCCTTTCCCCCCTGCTGCTCTGATACCATTTGAGAGTCTTCAGTTGCCATTATGCACAAGTTCCTAACAATGTACTACTCTCTCGTTTAAGCAACATAAGCAGGCTCACTTCAAGTAACACTTAATCAAAAACAGATGAGGCACTCCGTCAATACACAGCTCAATGGCTTTCATCACTTGACTAGTTTCTCTGCTCATCATTTTGCGACACGGTTCCTTGTTTTGACATACACCTTAAAAAAACCACTAAAAGCCGATTTAGCAATACAAATAATGTAGAGTAATTTGGAAGTCAAATTTATCATCTATTGTTCTGGCATTTTTCCTTAGAAAATGAACAGAAAGTGCAAATAATCTTTTTAATATAGGTAAAAGGATAGATTTTTAAAAAACAGTGCAATTTCTGCACAGATGTCACCAATAATAAGTGCAACTCGCTAACTGGTTATATACTACTGGCAGTACGGGTCAAACCGATTTAGGGAAAATAATTTCTCACTCGCATTGCAGAAGGTCGATCTGTGAGGTAACAGATGGTTAAAAGAGAAACTTGATGGCCTAAGATTAAATACTAGGGTTAGAAATTGGAGAAAGTGAGAAGGGGAATCAAAGGTCAGAGTTTTAGAAGGAGTTACCATTGAAATGGGCAGTGTTTTAGATGCTCAGGAAGCAATTGGATGGTTTTTCAGAGGGGGTGGGAATGTGTGTAGAGATGCTGGGTTTGAGATCTCACAGAAAGAAACAGAAAACAAACTTGCACGTACCAATGCCTGGTTCTTATTCTTTAATCTTTTTCACAGCAGAGATAGTCTTGCTAGACTGCTGCTCCCTCAAAACAGACAGACACTCACCTGATGAAGGGGCAACACTCCGAAAGCTCATGATTCCAAATTCACCTGCTGGACTTTAACCTGGTGTGGTGAGACTTCTTACTGTGCCCTCAAAATACTTCATCAATGCCTTTATTATTTCCAAACTTGGCTATACCAACACACTCATAGAATCCCTACAGTGCAGGAGGAGGCCATTCGGCCCATCGAGTCTGCACCAACCACAATCCCACCCAGACCCTATTCCTGCAACCCCACATATATACCCTGCTAATCTCCCTGACACTAGGGTTAATTTAGCATGACCAATTCACTTAATCGACACATCTTTGGAGTGTGGGAGAAAACCGGAGCACCCGGAGGAAACCCATGCAGACACAGGGAGAACATGCAAACTCTGCACAGACAATGACCCAAGCTAGGAATTGAACCTGGGTCCCTGGCGCTGTGAGGCAGTAGTGTTAACCATTGTGCCACCGTGCCGCCCCTCTCCACTATGTAATGTATATACAGTATGCTTTGTTTGTATAGTGCACAATAAACAATACTTCTCACTGTATACCAATACACGTGACAATAACAAATCAAATCAAAGCAGCTCTGACAGTCTCTGTGGGGTGAGAGACAGGCCAATGAGCTCTCATCAGAGCTGAATTAGTAACTCAGACATTGTCAATCGAGTGATTGCCAGCATTTATCAGATACCAATCCATCACGCAAACCAGCCTCCCATCCATTGACTTTATCTACACTTCCCGCTGCCTCGGCAAAGCAGCCGGCATAATTAAGGACCCCACGCACCCCAGACATTCTCTCTTCCACCTTCTTCCGTCGGGAAAAAGATACAAAAGTCTGAGCTCACGTACCGACCGACTCAAGAACAGCTTCTTCCCTGCTGCTGTCAGACTTTTGAATGGACCTACCTCGCATAAAGCTGATCTTTCTCTACACCCTAGCTATGACTGTAACACTACATTCTGCACTCTCTCCTTTCCTTCTCTATGAACGATATGCTTTGTCTGTATAGCGCGCAAGAAACAATACTTTTCACTGTATACCCAATGCATGTGACAATAATAAATCAAATCTTTCTGTTCTCATTTCAGATTTCCAACATTTACACTATTTTTAGTTTTAGCAGGAATTTCCCTTTGGTTTCTGTAGTCCAACCACAATTTGAGCCAATGCAGTCAATGCGAACGGTGCAGATATCTCACCCTGTGCCTCCTGGTCTTTATCAGGAAGGGCCTCTTTAGGAATGACCCCCATCAACAAATAATTTTAAAATACGCCGTATATAATGCTATGAATAATCTAACTGACAACAAATCCCTCCATTGCCAAAGGCAACAAGGGCTCGAGATGCAAGGAGAATACATATTTCATAGCAATTATTACGCCTCTGGAATAGCAGAACAGTCACATTCAAATCCCTCACCAGTTTACCATGCATATACACCAGCTTTATAGCTTAAACTTTGTATTAGGCTTTAAAAATAAAAATTGAAAAGTAGCCCCAAGCAGAACAAAAAAAAACAGTAATTTACTAAAAGAGGAAGTGTTTGGCTTTATATCCAGTTTTGTTTATTTACTTAATTTAAATGTTGATCCACCTTTCTTGTTGGAGGCACCCAGTCACCTCTGACAATGCGATTTATTAGACTTCAATGAAAAAAAATGTTTAGAAGTAAAAGGGGTTCGGAGAAATGCCTTTGTGCTGATTTTAACTGGAGCACAGTATGTCTTGTCACAGGGGGTAGCAGCGACAGGGGCCAATACATCTTTTGATGGATTGATAAGGGCTTGAAGCAACAACTTGCATTCATTTAGCACCTTCTAATGCTGTCAAACATGCTTCACAGTAGCATCAGCAAGCAAAGTCTGATGCACAAAGACAGGTGACCAATGGTTGGTCAGAGTTATGTTTTTAGGGGCAGAGAGAGGTGTAGAGAGGTTTAGGCATTCCAGACCTCACGGTCAAGGCAGTCTAAGCAGAGGAGGGTACAGGGCTCTGGGAAAAGACTTGGGGGGGGGGGGGCGGGGGGAATAGGAATTGTTCTGACAAGAAGCAAGATTGGATTCAATGGACCTGGCCAACTGCTACGGTTCATAAAACAAATGTCATGCTGAGTTATCTTGGAGTTCAGTGCTGCATGCCGAATTCTAGCTTCTTATTTGTAAAAGGTTTTATTTCTACGTGCGTTTTATTTTCGCTACATGAATAAAGTCATGTTGAAAGTTTAGAACAAAGTTAAAGTTTATTTATTAGTCACAAGTGGGCTTACATTAACACTGCAATGAAGTTACTGTGAAAATCCCCTTGTCACCACACTCCGGCGCCTGCTCAGGGTACACTGAGGGAGAATTTAGCACGGCCAATGCACCTAACCAGCACGTCTTTCAGACTGTGGGAGGAAACCAGAGCATCCGGAGGAAACCCACACAGACATGGGGAGAACATGCAGACTCCACACAGACAGTGGCCCAAGCCGGGAATCGAACCCGGGTCCCTGGCGCTGTGAGGCAGCAGCGCTAACCACTGTGCCACTGTTGCACAACAGTGAAATATACCATTATATAAAATGTCTTTAGTTTCCGAAAGTGAACATATAGCCAGTGTTACAACCCTGCTTTACAGTGCATCAGTGCCCTTTGATTTATGATGAAAATTGATTAAAGAGTGCCAGCTTGTACTGGTAAAACTGATAAAACCTTTGAAATAAAAAAGCTGCAGTGGAATGGTGAAGCAATAGGCAGAATAGGATCAGATTTGAGAGACCGTGCGTTAGTTACAGAGAGTTGCTAAAGGAAAACCAGCCTCCCATCCACTGACTCTGTCTACACTTTCTGCTGCCTCGGCAAAGCAGCCGCATAATTAAGGACCCCACGCACCCCAGACATTCTCTCTTCCACCTTCTTCCGTCGGGAAAAGGATACAAAAGTCTGAGGTCACGTACCAACCGACTCAAGAACAGCTTCTTCCCTGCTGCTGTCAAGACTTTTGAACGGACTTACCTCGCATTAAGTTGATCTTTCTCTACACCCTAGCTATGACAGCAACACTACATTCTGCACCCTCTCCTTTCCTTCTCTACGAACAGTATGCTTTGTCTGTATAGCACGCAAGAAACAATACTTTTCACTGTATGTTAATACATGTGACAATAATAAATCAAATCAAACCAAAGAAATAGTCACAGCCCTTCACTCAAAATCTTCAAGTCTCATCTTTAGATTATTTCCATTTGTAAGTTTTCGTTGTAAGGGCTACTGCTTCAGCAGGTCATGCCTGGCTTAGTTTATACTACCGATACAAACAGTGGCAGAATACAGACATTAGCCTGTGATGCCAAGACAACAAAAGCAGAAGCATATGGCTCAGTGCTCTATGCCAGTGCTTATGCTCCAAGTCTCCTCCCACCATACTGCATCTAATCCTGGTCCACAGCAAGTTGCAGATGAGTGTGAACTAGAATTATAGCTGTGATATTGTCACTCCGATTCGGCCTGGTTCGTGTGTTTTAGCAGACAGCACATCTGCCCCCAGCAGCAGAATCTTGTGATTGCTGTTCCCCAGTCCCACTCTTTGACTTTATTTCCATTTTTCTGTGGGATAATCCTGGCTCAGTCGGGTATCTCATGTTAAATAGTACTCCCACAACTGCATTAATGCATCCATCGACCCAGGGGAGATGATTTTCACACTTTTCTGTTCTTTCTTGAATTTTAATTTTTTAATAAGTTAGAAAGGAAAAGCAAATAAAATCATTGGCAAAATTCCAAATTTAGTAAAAGCAAAAATTAAACAAAGGTGCAGGAATCTTGTTTGCACCTTCTGATCTCCTCAATCTTGAATTCCACTGCTAACCGTCCCAGTGTATACTTGCAGAAAACTTTTTTGACCTCAACTTCCTTTTAAGTCCACCTGTCCAATTATTTAGCAAGTAGCCCCATTGTCTACAGCAAAGAAAGAACAAAGAACAGTACAGCACAGGAAACAGGCCCTTCGGCCCTCCAAGCCTGTGCCGCTCCTTGGTCCAACTAGACCAATCGTTTGTATCCCTCCATTCCCAGGCTGCTCATGTGACTATCCAGGTAAGTCTTAAACGATGTCAGCGTGCCTGCCTCCACCACCCTACTTGGCAGCGCATTCCAGGCCCCCACCACCCTCTGTGTAAAAAACGTCCCTCTGATGTCTGAGTTATACTTCGCCCCTCTCAGCTTGAGCCCGTGACCCCTCGTGATCGTCACCTCCGACCTGGGAAAAAGCTTCCCACTGTTCACCCTATCTATACCCTTCATAATCTTGTATACCTCTATTAGATCTCCCCTCATTCTCCGTCTTTCCAAGGAGAACAACCCCAGTCTACCCAATCTCTCCTCATAGCTAAGACCCTCCATACCAGGCAACATCCTGGTAAACCTTCTCTGCACTCTCTCCAATGCCTCAACGTCCTTCTGGTAGTGCGGCGGCCAGAACTGGACGCAGTACTCCAAATGTGGCCTAACCAGCGTTCTATACAGCTGCATCATCAGACTCCAGCTTTTATACTCTATACCCCGTCCTATAAAGGCAAGCATACCATATGCCTTCTTCACCACCTTCTCCACCTGTGTTGCCACTTTCAAGGATTTGTGGACTTGCACACCTAGGTCCCTCTGTGTTTCTATACTCCTGATGACTCTGCTATTTATTGTATAACTCCTCCCTACATTATTTCTTCCAAAATGCATCACTTCGCATTTATCCGGATTAAACTCCATCTGCCACCTCTCCGCCCAATTTTCCAGCCTATCTATATCCTGCTGTATTGCCCGACAATGCTCTTCGCTATCCGCAATTCCAGCCATCTTCGTGTCATCCGCAAACTTGCTGATTACACCAGTTACACCTTCTTCCAAATCATTTATATATATCACAAATAGCAGAGGTCCCAGTACAGAGCCCTGCGGAACACCACTGGTCACAGACCTCCAGCCGGAAAAAGACCCTTCGACCACTACCCTCTGTCTCCTATGGCCAAGCCAGTTCTCCACCCATCTAGCCACTTCCCCTTGTATCCCATGAGCCTTAACCTTCTTAACCAACCTGCCATGTGGGACTTTGTCAAATGCCTTACTGAAATCCATATAGACGACATCCACGGCCCTTCCTTCATCAACCGTTTTTGTCACTTCCTCAAAAAACTCCACCAAATTTGTAAGGCACGATCTCCCTCTTACAAAACCATGCTGTCTGTCACTAATTAGATTGTTCCGTTCTAAATGCACATACATCCTGTCTCTAAGAATCCTCTCCAACAACTTCCCTACCACGGACGTCAAGCTCACCGGCCTATAATTTCCTCGGTTATCCCTGCTACCCTTCTTAAACAACGGGACCACATTCGCTATCCTCCAATCCTCAGGGACCTCACCCGTGTCCAAAGAAGCGACAAAGATTTCCGTCAGAGGCCCAGCAATTTCATCTCTCGTCTCCCTGAGCAGCTCAGTACATAAGAACATAAGAAATAGGAGCAGGAGTAGGCCATCTAGCCCCTCGAGCCTGCCCCGCCATTCAATAAGATCATGGCTGATCTGACGTGGATCAGTACCACTTACCCGCCTGATCCCCATAACCCTTAATTCCCTTACCGATCAGGAATCCATCCATCCGCGCTTTAAACATATTCAGCGAGGTAGCCTCCACCACCTCAGTGGGCAGAGAATTCCAGAGATTCACCACCCTCTGGGAGAAGAAGTTCCTCCTCAACTCTGTCTTAAACCGACCCCCCTTTATTTTGAGGCTGTGTCCCCTAGTTTTAACTTCCTTACTAAGTGGAAAGAATCTCTCCGCCTCCACCCTATCCAGCCCCCGCATTATCTTATAAGTCTCCATAAGATCCCCCCTCATCCTTCTAAACTCCAACGAGTACAAACCCAATCTCCTCAGCCTCTCCTCATAATCCAAACCCCTCATCTCCGGTATCAACCTGGTGAACCTTCTCTGCACTCCCTCCAATGCCAATATATCCTTCCTCATATAAGGGGACCAATACTGCACACAGTATTCCAGCTGCGGCCTCACCAATGCCCTGTACAGGTGCATCAAGACATCCCTGCTTTTATATTCTATCCCCCTCGCGATATATACACTGTTTGGAAACAACAAAGTATGCTAGTGAAAGAACCATACTTGTGACCATACTTGTGCGTTGCCACGCACTGAAATATTATGCTTATTTTACACACTTGGTTTCAGGGTACCTCACGTATGTCCCAAGCAGGGCACAACCTTTGACTAAGTCTTGCCGAGCCACAAAAAAATATAATTCAGTTTTAAATCAAAATAAGATTTATAAACCAGATCCCAAATCTCTTCTGGCTAAGGGAACACTCGGTGCGCAGAGACTCCCCTGTGCAATCATAGGCAATGTGTCTTGTATAACTAGGGCAAGAGTCAGCAACCAAGCCTATTTCTTTCCTCACAAAAGAAACTACAAAGGGTCGTGAATGAAGCCCAGTTCATCACGCAAACCAGCCTCCCATCCATTGACTCTGTCTACACTTCCCGCTGCCTCAGCAAAGCAGCCAGCATAATTAAGGACCCCACGCACCCCGGACATTCTCTCTTCCACCTTCTTCTGTTGGGAAAAAGATACAAAAGTCTGAGGTCACGTACCAACCGACTCAAGAACAGCTTCTTCCCTGCTGCCATCAGACTTTTGAATGGACCTACCTCGCACTAAGTTGATCTTTCTCTGCACCCTAGCTATGACTGAAACACTACATTCTGCACTCTCTCCTTTCCTTCTCTATGAACGGTATGTTTTGTCTGTATAGCACGCAAGAAACAATACTTTTCACTGTATGCTAATACATGTGACAATAATAAATCAAATCAAATCAAATCAAATCAGGTGTGTTCTTCTTACCGAGGATGACAAGGAATAGGAATCCTCCTTTGCCCAGGTGCATTAAGGGACAACTATTTACCTCCCAAGTTCAACGCTGGCTGGGATTAACTAACTCAGCATAAAATTCTAAGTGATGGAGCATTGAGATTTTATTTAAAAATACATAAACATGCCTTTCACCAATCAGCATTTTTAGATCCGTGTTGCAGCACAACCCCAGACACTCTTTCAACACCACAACTGGATGCAGAATATAGAGTCTAGTTGACAGCGAAGGGCAAACAGCATTATTCTTCCTCTTGAGAGAAAATTGGGCACAGAATTGAGAAAAATCCAATTGAACTGCTGTGTGGTCATACACGAGCAACAGGGTGTCAATAATGTATAACGGTGGGTTTGGAAGGTTTTGTTCCATGTTTACTTGAACCGTGAAACAAATGCAGCAGGACAAGTCCACTCTGCCCTTCTAAACTGTGGCTTGGTCTGGATAGAATACCTTAGACTTTAGTTCTGGTTTAGTTTTTTAGTAGGCTTATATTAACACTGCAATGAAGTTACTGTGAAAATCCCTTAGGCTACAGGTCTTGCACCAGCAAAAGGCATGTCATAGGAACGATCACACAAGAAGTGTGTCACACAATAGCAAACCATACTTGTGAATGTCCCGACATTTGCTAACACAGTTGCAGATGCCTCCCCCTGGGACTGGGCGTGGAGGTTGATGATGCTAAATTGCTAATTTAATCTCAGGGTTTGGAAGGCATTTATTACCCATGCCTAGCTGCTCCAGAAAGTGCTGGGCCTTCTACTTTGTAGAAATTGGCATGCCAGCCCACCTCACAGAATCTTACAGGGCAGGAGGCCATTTGGCCCATCATGTTTGTGCCAGCACAACTCATTTAAAAGGTACTTGGATCTGCATCATAGTGCTGTAACCTGCAAGGCTATGGTAAATGGGATTAAAATGTGCGGCTAGTTTCTTTTTGTCCAGAGCAGACAAGATGGGCTGAATGGCCTCTTCTACACTCTAATGTTTCTCCATGGCCTTAAATATGTTCTTTTTCAAACATTTACCCAGTTCTCTTTTGGAAGTTTTATCAAGTCTGCTCTCACCAGTCTCCCAGGCAAAACATTCCAGATGATAACAGTTTGCTGCATAAATAAATTTCCCCTCGCCTCCCTCCAGTTTTTGTGCTAATTATCTTAAATCTGTCTCCTACCGTTACAGACTTTCATAGAATCCCTAACAGTGCAGAAGGAGGCCATTCGACCCATCGAGTCTGTACTAATCCAGGCCCTATTACCCTGCTAATCCCCCTGACACTAGGGTCAATTTAGCATGGCCAATCCACCTAACCCGCACATCTTTGGAATATGGGGGGAAACTGGAGCACCCGGAGGAAACCCACGCAGACACGGGGAGAACGTGCAGAATCTGCACAGACAGGAATCGAACCCGGGTCCCTGGCACTGTGAGGCAGCAGTGCTAACCACCGTGCCGATTGTTAAAGGGCTTTTTTCACAAAAAAAAAATCTTTTCAGTGCTAATCCACAAAATACCCAGCTTACTGAACTCAATTTTAGAACTTCTCATGGAAGGGGGGGAGGTTTTGAACTCTCCAACTCCAAATGGCTAATCCAGCACCGCACCCTGTGCATTAGCACATTCCTTACAGAATGAACCCCGCCTCAGTCTGAGAGACTCAAAGTCAAAGAAAACCAAAAGCAGACTTCAAAATTTCCCTCAAGAGTATTGATTTCCCTGTCGCATTTTCATATATCTGGGCTGATTTCACATTCCCCGCTGACCAGAGACATGGAGCCAGGAGCAGCAGCACGTCATCTTAACTGACACCAGTTACTTCCTATCACAACAATCTTAAAACCATCAAAGTGCAGATTATTCTGGCCAATGGGACATAGAAAAACATTCTTGAGCTGATAATTTTTCAATTATAATTGCTACGCTGTGACACCCATATCCGAGACTAACTGTTTTTCACGTGCCACCTGCTGACATGACAATATGCACTGTGTCCATATTACGGCCCCCAACAGGGTTATAACCACAGCACAAGACAACAATTCACTCACAAGTGGTAAATCCCTTCCCCTCCTGAAGGTGGTGACTCACGCAGGGCATCATGGATCCAGGGGAATCCAGCTGTCCATTGCTTTCTTGCCCGTGACCATTCTTCACATGTGAGTAAGAAGCCTAGACAGATTGTTTTAACTATGGTATAACATAGGAATTAGGAGCGGGTGTAGGCCACTCGGTCCATCGAGCCTGCTCCACCATTCAATAAGATCATGGTTGATCCGATTGCAACTCAACCCTTCATTCCTGCCTACTCCCTCATCACCTTGTTAATCAAGAATCTATTTAGCTCTGCCTTAAAAATATTCAAAGACTCTAAATTCCACTGCCTCTTGAGAAGAGAATTTCAGACATTCTAGGCGGGATTTTCCAGCCTGCACTCACCCAAAGACGGGAAAATCCCGCCCGAGGTCAACGAACCTTTGCATGGCCCGTGTCCCGCCTGCTACGATTCCCGCGGTGAGTGGGCGGGGAAATTCCACCCTCTGTATCCAATCTTGTCTCACTCACCCGATGAAGGAGCAGCGCTCCGAAAGCTCGTGATAGCAAATAAACCTGTTGGACTTTAACCTGGTGTTGTGAGATTTCTTACCGTGCCCACCCCAGTCCGAGGCCGGCATCTCCACATCAATCGTGTCTGCGCCCAACATGCAGATACTCACATACACACACATGCATAGAAACTCTCACTCACATACATCGTTTGCCAGCCATCAGGAGTCACAACTCTGGCTGTCTCCTCTCTCCCTGAGCCCAGGATACAAAGACAAACTTGAGGGTGTAACAGATATAAAGGTGGACAGCTCCCATGCTGACAAGACACAACTCAGATACCAACAGATAAAGCATACAACATGGTGTATTAAATTTACAAAGTGAGTTCACTCCCCCCCCCCCCCTCATTTTAGGTCTCGGCCCCCACATCTGAACAGTTAAGCCACAGCGTTGTGAGGGTTACTCATCACTGGTGAGTTTTGTTTTTAAATTCTTTCATGGGATGTGAGCCTCACTGGCAAAAAGCAGCATTTGTTGCTCATCCCAATTGCCCTTGAAGAGGTGGTGGCTATCAGGGATAAGTAAACTGTGTGATGTTATGGCTTGACTGCTAAAATTTACTAATACCGATTCTCATGAGTGTTAAGTTAGCTTTGGGTTTTCTAAAGGTTTATTATTTCGCTGGGGCGCATGCTGGTTTTGGCAGTATTATTCCCCCCCAACCCAATTTCTCTCCTCTTCTTGCAAAGGTTTTGACTCATGTTGAGGTTCCACTTGCCCCACAAACTCTACAGTGTCTCACCCAAGCCAGGCCATCCTGACTAGTGAGCCCTGGCAGTGCGTCAACACGTTATTCAGTCTCTAATTCAACTTATTCCCAATTCTGATGCTACAAGCAGTGATGCCTCTAAGCTGCGTGTATGCACACTGATCATAAGGTGACACTGCAGGCTGCTCACATGCTGTCCTTTTAGGATACTACATGTGCACAACTGCGCAAAAAAGGAAAAGATCCTTGCATTGGACTAATCAGACCATGCAGAACAAAGGGTGTCATTGCCCACAAGCGTGCAAGCTACAGTGATCAGGTACAGGAAGCTTTGGTTAAATGTTTCCCATCACTAACCCAGGGGCATCAAGGCTAATGGTAGCACCCCAGCTATCTTCTGGTCGAGATTGGCTAACTTAAGCGAGACCAAGTCTTGAATCTCTCTGGTTGATTGTGTGCAGAACATCCCAGCTGTCCTGCAAGCCAGGCTAGGCCTCCATGGTTTATCAGAATGGTAACTCAGCCAGCTACAGAAGGTGCACACATCTTGTTGGCCTTGCTTCACTAAGCTCTCCAACACTCAGTTATACCCATGGAAAGAAATTGGGTGGAAGAAGAACAGATTGCAGTCAAAGTCCCATCAGTCCCCACGAGGATTAAATTGTTCCTTATTTACAAAATACCATCATTAAATAATCTCTTACAGTTTACAAACTAGGTGGATGAAGGAATAGCTGGCTTTCTGTACATGGTTATAGGAGTAAGACTGACATGTACCAGATACAAATACATCACCCAACACAATGGATATACAGACACATAATCTGTAGGTCAGAGGCACAAGGTGATATCAAACCACCGCAGCCCAAACCTGGAGTGTTTAGCTCCTACGTATTGCAGTGCTGTGTTAATCCAGTGTATTGACAATGGAGCCATCCCATCGGAGTTATAAAATGTACAGCCTCAGTCCCTATTTAAAACAGAAGCCCAACAGTGGACATCGCGTCCGGTGGCACAATAGTGTGGAACGATCTCCTGTCTTCAATGCTAGGTTTCCACCAGACCTTGCACTGTCTGCTGCCCCTGCCCAGATAGCTGCAGCTCGCTGTGATTCTGGCACGGCTGTTGACCTTGGACGCCCTGCTGCCCCTGGCTGGCTTGGAGAGCTGGCGTCAGCTGCGGGTCCTTGTGATTGCAGCCGCCGGGGTGTTGGCTTGGAGGTGCTGGGTGGGCGGATAGCTGCTGCTCTTCGCTGCTCTGAGGCGTGAGCGATGACTTGTCGCTGAAACTAAACCTGGGGGAGTTGTCGGAGGTGTTGGGGGATGACGGGCCGGCACTTGACACAGTGCTCGACGGACCACTGCTATCTGTATTTAAAGATACACAAAAATAAGATCATTAAGCAATGGAAATTCTCAGAAATGCATCAGTGGATCCTGCTCCAAATTATTTCCTACTGATCTAACTATGGATTACTGCTCTATGACAAAGACTGTTATCAATGGGATATCCATCAAGTTTAATTGTTTCTGCTTTAGCTTGGAAAATCCCAGTAATGCAATCATAGATTCTATCCTTCCACGCTGAAGATCTGTCTGGAGAGCTTATTTTCAGCTTATAACATTCTGGTGGTTACAGGTCTGTCATCAGTATTGAGAACAATGTGAAGGATTAAGAGTATATCAGTTTAAGTGCATTACTTTCTCTGCAACGTCATAAACCCAAAGCCAACACCGCATACTTCACTTTTTCCGAATCCTACCTCTCCAATTCCTCAGCTTTATTTTGCTGTAATTACGCTGGCACTGAGGAGTTGCTGCACTTTCGAAGGTTCCAAACATCAGAAGAAAATTAAACTGAGGCCCGAGATGCCGATGCCAGCGCTCAGGTTAAAGATCCTACGGAACCGTGTGAAAAACCACACACCCATTTCTCCCAATGCCCTTACCAACATTCTCCTCCCAAACAGCATGGTGGCACAGTGGTTAGCGCTGCTGCTTCACAGCACCAGGAACCCGGGTTCGATTCCCGGCTTGGGTGACTGTCTGTCCAAAATCTGCACGTTCTCCCCGTGTCTGCTTGGGTTTCCTCCAGGTACTCCGGTTTCCTCCGAAAGACATGTTGGTTGGGTGCATTGGTCATGCTAAATTCTCCCTCAGTGTACCCGAACAGGCGCCGGAGTGTGGCGACTAGGGGATTTTCACAGTAACTTCATTGCAGTGTTAATGTAAGCCTACTTGCGACACTAATAAATAAACTTTAAACATTCTTTCTGAATCTACCCTGTCTAACCCTGTTAGAATTTTATAAGTTTCTATGAGATCCCCTCTCACTCTTCTAAACTCCAGTGAATATAATCCTAACTGACGTAGTCTCTCTTCATATGACAGACCTGCCATCCCAGGAATCAGCTTGGTAAACCTTCGCTGCGCTCCCTCTCTAACAAACAGGCGCAGGAGTGTGGCGACAAGGGGATTTTCGCAGTAATTTCATTGCAGTGTTAATGTGAGCCTACTTGTGACACTAATAAATAAACTGAAACAAACAGCACCATTGAAGACAGATTACATGAACATTCGACTTGTCTGTGTTTCCGGGTTGTGTGTGTGAAACTACAAGGCACCAACTGCAATTCAGTGGGCGGAATCATGAGCCCGCCGCGTTCGCCGTCTGCGGAGATGCCGGCAGCGGCTCACGATGTGGAGGTTGCAGTTCTCCCCAGCGACTCCATCAGTTTCATGCCCATAGCAAGTACGATGCATGCATTTCCAAACTATTAACCTGCTCCCTCCCCACCCCCCACACACTTCACAACAGGTTCACACAGATGTGAACCTGCCATGGGGATCTCCCAGGGGGAGTAAAGATGGAGAGGGACAAAGCGAGGGCACTGCCCCTTGGCACAGGTTGGTTCTGTTAAAGGGTGTGCCCCAGTGGGAGCGTCACTGGGGAGGGTTAATGCTGCGGTGCGGAGCAGCCCGGTGAGGGGAGAGGGCTGCCGGCAGTGGCCACTGTGGGGGCGGCGGCGGGGAGGGTGAATGCTGGTTCAGACTGTGTGGAGAGGGTAACGGAGTGATGATCGCCGTGCTAAGGAGGGGGGAGTGGGGGGGTGAGACACATTTAATTTCTGTATGTAAATTTTAGAGTTGGAAGTAGTTTAGGTTCAGTAAGGCAGCCCAACCAGAACGATGTAGCGTTCCATCACTAAGCTGTCCCGAGCTGATTTGAGGCTGACCTGGAACTGAACATGAGGACTTTTAACACACACACTGAGGACTTTTAACACACACACTGAGGACTTTTAACACACACACTGAGGACTTTTAACACACACACTGAGGACTTTTAACACACACACTGAGGACTTTTAACACACACACTGAGGACTTTTAACACACACACTGAGGACTTTTAACACACACACTGAGGACTTTTAACACACACACTGAGGACTTTTAACACACACACTGAGGACTTTTAACACACACACTGAGGACTTTTAACACACACACACACACACACACACACGTGTGCAGAAACTTTATTTATTTAAGTAAATATAGCAGTATTTGGGAAGAGAGTACTATATAGAAAATGCCAATTGATGAACAATCTTTATTTCAATCTCAATTTTTTAATGACAATTTATTTTTCATATTAGGAAATGTATTTAAAAACAAACAAAAGCATACAATAGGCTAACTGAAGGTGACAAAACTCAGAACAACATTGTTTTAAATAATATACTCATGCTCATTTAATCTATCAGTGTAAATAAATTAATACATGATGCTATTTCCCATTTCTACTGAGATTGGCTACAATATTGCTTCAGTGAGGAGAAATTTTTTAAACTGACAATATCTACAATGATATATTAAGGTTCACTACAATAGAGCTAGTATCCATGTTAGTTATGTCTGGAGTTCAATATAATCATAGAATCCCTACAGTGCAGAAGGAGGCCATTCAGCCCATCGAGTCTGCACCGACCACAATCCCACCCAAGCTCTATCCCCACAACCCATTTATTTACCCTAGCTAATCCCCCTGACACTAAGCGGCAATTTAGCACGGCCAATCCACCTAACCAGCACGTCTTTCAGACTGTGGGAGGAAACTGGAGCACCCGGAGGAAACCCACGCAGACACGGGGAGAACGTACAGACTCCACACAGACAGTGACCCAAGCCGGGAATCGAACCTGGGTCCCTGGCGCTGTGAGGCAGCAGTGTTAACCCACTGTGCCACCCGTGTGGCTGTGTCAGTCTATTCAGTTCTGGATCTGGGTCCAAGTACCAGAATTGCTGGTTTACAGTAAAAGTAATTAATTCCCTCAATCCCCTGCATGGGTTCAACTAACTTAAGTACAGATCAGTGATGGAACACAGCAACTTCTGGGTCAGTCTGTCTTAACCTTTTAATTGCAAACTACTAGCAGTAACCAGGTCAAAGAAAATCCAAGGCAAAAGTAATTCATTATCAGCTTAGTCAGAGGGGATTAAGCACTGGCAGATGTGCAAGTGTATAACAAAGCAGCTGTTTGGGGGAACTGAAAAAACCACCCTCAACCATGCCAAAATCTTTCCATAAGACATAGGAGCAGAATTAGGCCACTCGGCCCATCGAGTCTGCTCCGCCATTCAATCATGGCTGATATTTTCTCATCCCCATTCTCCTGCCTTTTCCCCATAACCCCTGATCCCTTATGAATCAAGAACCTATCAACCTCTGTCTTAAAGACACTCAATGACCTGGCCTCCACAGCCTTCTGCGGCAAAGAGTTCCACAGATTCACCACTCTCTGGCTGAAGAAATTCCTCTTCATCTCTGTTTTAAAGGATCATCCCTTTAGCCTGAGATTGTGCTAGTTTTTCCTACTAGTGGAAACATCCTCTCCACGTCCACTCTATCCAGGCCTCGCAGTATTCTGTAAGTTTCAATAAGATCCCCCCTCATCCTTCTAAACTCCAACGAGTACAGACCCAGAGTCCTCAACCGATCCTTCAGACTGAAGGGCTTGTGCAGTGGAGAATGTTCGGTTGTACGCTGGTACTGAGGGAAGGTGCAACTAAGCATTTAAACAAAGAGATGGGTGGCACAAATGGCTGGCAACACCACCAACTTGCATTTATGTAGCGCCTTTAACACAATAAAAATGTCACAATGTCAAGGAGTATTGTCTGACAACGAGCCACATAAAATGGCACCAGGACTGGCGAGAAAAGAATTTATGTCTTAGAGGAGGGGTAGGGAAATGGAGGTTTAGGGAAGGAATTCCAGAGCTTTGGGCTGAGACAGCTGGGGGCACGGGCTGCTGACGGTACCGCGATTAAAATCAGGAATGTACAAGAGGCCGGAATTTGAGGAGTGTAGAAATCTGGGTCGGTTGTAGGGGGTAATCTGGGTCAGTCGTCGGATTGGAGGGGGTTACAGAAACAGAGAGAAGCCAAGGTCATGGAGGGAGTTGAATACATGGATGAGAATTTTAAAATGGAGACCATTGTCAGTCCGAGAGCCAATAAAAGTGGAACAACTCCTGGCGTGAGGGTTCAAATTACCAGGACCGAGAGGATGAACCCTCAGGTGGCCGCGAGTGTCAAGGTATGAATGAAGTTTGGGCAGGCACTATCCAGCTCCCAGCTGATGCTGCATTTACACTCAAACTATTCCTCACCCAGCAGTCAAATGGGAATTTCAGCTGGAAAGGTCACAGAACAAGTGGAATCTTCCACTTCCACCGGTGGCGAAGGCAGGAAGGGCATCTACTTAGGCGGGATGCTGGCATTGCGGAACCCTGCCAGCATTCTGCCTCTGCCCAAATTAAGTTCTGGGCCAGAAAGCCCCTGGTATGGAACCAAGAGAGAAAGCGCTGGAAAATCTCAGCGGGTCTGGCAGCATCTGTAAGGCGAGAAAAGAGCTGATGTTTCGGGTCCAGATGACCTTTTGTCGAAGTCTTTGACAAGAGCTTTAACAAAGGGTCATCAGGACTCAAAACGTCAGCTCTTTTCTCTCCTTACAGATGCTGCCGGACCTGCTGAGATTTTCCAGCATTTTCTTTTTTGGTTTCAGATTCCAGCATCCGCAGTAATTTGCTTTTAGCCCATGGAATGTAAATGTGTGTCAAACACGCAGCTTCTTTCCTGAAGCAAACAATCTGGGAGCATTTTAAACAAAGTATATGACTCGCTCGAACTGAGTGCCAAACAAATCTTCACACATACTTTCCTTCCCAAGGTCTAGTGGACGTGGATAAAAGTGTGTCTGATACGCCACTGTTTATGATGCAATTGGAAAAGACGCTCACTTTGGAAATACTCACCTGTAAGACCTCAACACCAATAAGAGGTACATCACACCAACTCTTGTTCACACTTGGCAGGGTGGAACTTTTGGTTTGCACAGTGGTTAGCAATGCTGCCTCATAGCACCTGGGACTGGGGAGACCTGGGTGAGACGCTCCTTCGGAGAGTCGGTGCAGATTCAATGGGCCGAATGGCCTCTTTCCGCATTGTAGGAATTCTGTGGCACTCTCAAAATAACACGTAACCCAATGCACAGTCTGTAATCAGGTATTACCCATTTACTGGGCGAACATCTGTATAATCAATGCACTAAAGTTTATTTATTAGTCACAAGTAGGCTGACATTAACACTGAAATGAAGTTACTGTGAAAACCCCGAGTTGCCACACTCCGGCGCCTGTTCGGGTAACACTGAGGGAGAATTTAGCATGGCCAATCCACCTAACCAGCACATCTTTCGGACCGTGGGAGGAAACCGGAGCACCCGGAGGAAACCCACGCAGACACGGGAAGAACATGCAGACAGTGACCCAAGCCGGGAACCGAACCCGGGTCCCTGGCGCAGTGAGGCAGCAGCTAACCGCTGTGCCACCGTGCGAAGTAATCGCAGATGAAGCATTTGTTCTGTGAATTGTGCCAAAAGGATTCGGTACTCGATTGTCTTTAACTCCTGGCCTAATGCTTGCTTATAGAATCATAGAATCCTGCAGTACAGAAGGAAGCCATTCAGCCCATCGAGTCTGCACCGACCACAATCCCAACCGGGCCCTATTCCCAGAACCCCATATGTTTACCCTGCTAATCCCCCTGACACTAAGGGTCAATTTAGCACGGCCAATCAACCTAACCCGCACATCTTTGGAATGTGGGAGGAAACCGGAGCACCCGGAGGAAACCCACACAGACATGGGGAGAACGTGCAAACTCCACACAGACAGTGACCCGAGGCTGGAATCGAACCTGGATCCCTGTCGCTGCGAGGCAGCCGTGCTAACAACTGTGCCACCGTGCCACCCATTTTAGCACGGCCAATCAACCTAACCTGTACATCCTGTGGTGAGAAAAAGGATCATGCTACAAGCGAAGCATTCTGTACTCAGATCTCCATTTAACATTAGATAGCATCCGAAAGTCTACAACCATTGTGCACCTTCACTTTCCCATCCCTCAGTAATAGAACATAGAACAGTACAGCACAGAACAGGCCCTTCGGCCCACGATGTTGTGCCGAGCTTTATCTGAAACCAAGATCATGCTATCCCACTCCCTATCATCCTGGTGTGCTCCATGTGCCTATCCAATAACCGCTTAAATGTTCCTAAAGTGTCTGACTCCACTATCACTGCAGGCAGTCCATTCCACACCCCAACCACTCTCTGAGTAAAGAATCTACCTCGGACATCCTTCCTGTATCTCCCACCACGAACCCTATAGTTATGCCCCCTTGTAATAGCTTCATCCGCCTGAGGAAATAGTCTTTGAACGTTCACTCTATTTATCCCCTTCATCATTTTATAAACCTCTATTAAGTCTCCCCTCAGCCTCCTCCGCTCCAGAGAGAACAGCCCTAGCTCCCTCAACCTTTCCTCATAAGACCTCATAATCCTTCATCTTTTCAAACCACAAACCAATCTTTACTTTCACTAAGTTTCTGATCGCCTCTTGTAACATCTTGTGGTGTGGCTTAGTTTTTAATAATGCTCTTACTAAGTTCCTCAGAACGCTCCACTACATTACAGGTGCTATGCAAGTATTGATTCACTTTTGTCTCCTATACTTTCAGACTTTATGGGTCTTGGTTCTTTAGCAAACTGGCTACCCTCTCAACATTTTAAAGACCCGGTTGATGTACAGTGCAATGCTTCTCAGTATATACTCCAAAGCAAAGGGTACTTACACCACGGGGGCTTTTCTGAGCGAGGACGTGATGACAGGGAGGCGACTGCCGTGGGCAGAACTTGCTGAGGGATGAACTCATCCACTCGAGGCTGGCTGTTTCCCATGGTCTCAAACATTGCGGTAAGTTCTGCCACGTAATAACAATATTACACAAACCATGAATAAACTCAAAAGAGAGGTCACCGCTGCTCTCACTTCCAAAGTACTTTCAATGGCTGTAAAGTTTGGGAGGAGACTGATGTTGTGAATAGTGCGAATGATTCCGCTATACAAACGGAATTTCTTTGTTTCTTAGCATGTCCCAGCAATCACTTAGGACTCAACTGCCCCGTGAGTGTGGCTCGAGAGGGGTCTGCCTACTCATCCAGACTCGAAATATTGGCTCTATTCTCTCTCCACAGATGCTGTTAGATCTGCTGAGATTTACCAGCATTTTCTGTTTTTGAATGTAATAACAACCAGTTTTCGTGATGTTAATTGAGGGATAAATATTCACCAGGACACCCTTGCTCTTCAGTGAAATAGTGCCATTGCACCTTTTAAACCCAGCCGAGAGGGCAGATGGAGCCTCAATTCAACATTTAGGATGGAGATGAGGAAACATTTCATCACCCAAAGAGCAGTGAGCCTGTGGAATTCATTACCACAGGAAGTAGTTGATGCCAAAACATTGAATGTATTCAAGAGGCGGCTGGATATAGCACTTGGGGCGAATGGGATCAAAGGTTATGGGGGGAAAGCAGGATTAGGCTATTGAGTTGGACAATCAGCCATGATCATGATAATGGTGGAGCAGGCTCGAAGGGCCAAATGGCCTCCTCCTGCTCCTATCTTCTATGTTTCTATGCCATCCAAAACACAGCACCTCTGACAATGCAGCATTTGCTCAGTACTGCACTGGAGTGCCAGCCTAGATTTTAGTACTCGCGTCTCTGGAATGAGGTTTGAACCCATAACCTTCAGATTCAGAGGTGAGTATGCTGCCTTAGACCATCCTCAGGACCAGTGTGATATGTTTGCATTCCCACACACCAGCCACTAGGCAGTGTCTCTGGAATATTAGTTGATTTTGTTTTGCTGAACCTTGGGTCTGAGGAGTGTGGTGTGACATGTTGAGCAGCGCTGAGGCTTCACAAGTTCAGTTCATGCTGGGACTCTTAACAGATAATTTACACCCAAGGGAGGGATCTCATTGCATCGGTCTTGGCGAAGAGTGAATCTTTTACCTTTCGATGCCCCGTCGTGAGATTTTCCACAAATTTCGGAGACAGATGAAAGGAATTCATTCACTTGTTTGAGAGAGAGAGAATTATGGAGTGTTTCGAGAGGATAGATCGAAGGAACCATAGAACATCCTTCAAAACCTAAACAGAAACGAAGAGGAAAGAAATGCAAGATATCTGTGATTAATTAATTTCACAGGATCTTAACAGACCCTAAATGTTCTGTAAAGAACGGTTCATATCAATCTGTTTGTTACGAAAAGCAGTTGTTGAGCCAAACCAAAACGTAACAGGCAAATGCAACAACACTTAAGCGATAATCGGAATATAAATTGCAAGTATCAGAATGCTGCAGTGCCAAGGGCACTTCCGGTTTGTAGTGAGCTGAATATCTACGCAGTAGCAAAACCCCCAAACTGAAGACTTTGGTGGGAAAAGGATGGGAGATCCAAGGTCCCATTGTTCTCTGTATTAATTAAACCCACAGCCCTGACCACGGCAGAATGGCACTGAGAGACCCACAAAGTACCAACATATTCAGCTGAGTTCTCCCTCTCTAGATATGCTACCTAGGTTAAAGTTATTTTAATAGGCGTGTCTTCAGACACATTCATTATATGTTAGCATTCCGAGATGTACTTTTATGTACTCGTATGAAAGATGTACATTATTACCATGGAGCAGTAATCCCAATGTTGAACATATAGTTATGACAATGTCTGTACACTCACACCACATCTTACTGTGGAAATGGCTAATAGATCACCTGTTTGCCAGAATAATTGATAAGTTCAAGGTTAAACTTGGCTGTAATAAATAGAACATGATACAGGTTGGTCAGCTTTTGATTACAGTTCAGACAATGTGTCGCTAAAAGAAGAGGATAAGCTCAGAATCTGTTTTATTATTCTGTTACGGGGTATAGGCATCACTGGCTGGGCCAGCATTTTTATTGTTCATCCCCAATTGTCCCCAAGAAGGGGATAGTGTGCCACTTTCTGGAACTGCTGCAGTCCGTGTGGTGTAGGTACAACCACCATGCTGTTTGGGAAGGAGTTGCAGGATTTTGGCCCAGCAACAATGAAGGAACTGCAATAATAAGATCAACTTCAATGTTAATTCAATGTTAACTTATCTTTACCTGCCCAATGACTTATGGACTGTAATGACTTCAATCAGGTTGGCCTATTGGAATATGAACTCCGATTAAGGAGTCAATTGATGGGCCAATCAGGGAGTCTTTCCCTTGTAGTTAACCAGGAGTGTCAGTTCCTCTGGCACTCCCGAAGGTAGACTGCTGACTGCGAGCACTCTGTGTACCGCTGTTGGAATTGTAAATAAAGGGATTTTGGTGAAGGGATCTTTGCCTCCAAAGACTTATTACATGGACCTGTCTTCTTTAGAGTTCAGATATCCAGTATTCACTCTCTTACTCGGTCTCCAGTGATATTGATCTTATTTGGGCCGATGTAAGATGATTCCATAATGCAGGTTCAAATGTGAATTTATTTACAGCTAGGATAATAGAGTTTACACATGGAGGCGTACTACAAACAGGTATGTACTTTTTCAGTGGGCGACTTAAAAACTCATCCCTTTATTTGATTTTGTTCTGTTAATTAATACTGAGTTAACACCTTGGGGAAGTGAGTGCAGCTGAAAAATACATGCCTATAAAGGGACACTGCTCATAATGCACATCGACCAATAACATCCAGACTCTCAATGCATTAGCTCAGCAAATTTTAAAACAGTGTCAGAGAATCATACAATCTATACAGTGCAGAAGGAGGCCATTTGGCCCATCGAGTCTGCACTGACCACAATCCCACCACAGTGTCAGAGGCCTTGGGCGGGATTTTCCGTCCACGCCCGCCCCAAGACCGGAAAGTCCCGCCAGAGATCAACGGACCTTTGCATGGTCCGTGTCCCAACCACTACGATTCCCGTGGCGGGCGGACGGGAGGGGAAAATCCCACCCCACGTTTCTGACACATCAGATGGCGTGCACCGGGACAGAGTCGTTAATATTTCTGAAGGGTTCTGTTGCTTCGAGGATGTCACCCGCAGGAATAAGGGCTGGAGAATATTGAGAATGTACTGAGAAGCTGCACAATATTGGCGATTTTAAAAACGGCCTCATGTTGACACACAATTTTTCATTCTTTATTCTACAAAAGCATTTAATACAATGCCAAAACTCTTCTCAATTTAGCAACAACGCAACACAGTTTTGATGTTGCGAGTCTCTTAGCCTTCACGTCCAATTTACTCTCAGCTTAACCTGACAATATTAATAGAATATCAGCACGGACCACTCTGATCTTCATCTAACCAACAGTCACAAACGTGTACACTTTCCAGCAGGGGTTACTGATTCAGCAGAACTTTCTCCCCCCCCCCCTCCCCCCCCCCTCCCTAATGCAGGTTGTGCTGTGGCCATGTGGAGCACCCGTACTGACACCCAGCCAGTGCAAGCAGCTAACCCAGCACGCCTTTCGGACTTTCCTAAATCATAGAATCCCTATAGTGCAGAACAGGCTGTTTGGCCTATCGAGCCTGCACCGACAACAATCCCACCCGTAACCCTATGTATTTACCCTGCAATCCCCCTGACACTAAGGGGCAATTCAGCCTGGCCAATCAATCTATCTAACCTGCACGTCTTTCGGACTGTGGGAGGAAACCAGAGCACCCGGAGGAAACCCACGCAAACACGGGGAGAACATGCAAACTCCACCCAGACAGTGACCCTAGGCCGGAGTTGAACCCGGGTCCCTGACGCTGTGAGGCAGCAGTGCTAACCACTGTGAAAATGAACTGGGGCTTCTTCCTGGACTTCACAATGCCACACAAATCCTTAAAACAGAGTTGAGAGGGTGGGCTTATGAGGAGAGACTGAGTAGCCTGGGGCTATACTCATTGGAATTTAGAAGAATGAGGGGAGATCTTATAGAAACATAAGATTATGAAGGGAATAGATAAAGTAGAAGCAAGGAGGTTGTTTTCACTGGCGGGTGAAACTAGAACTAGGGGGCATGGCCTCAAAAATAAGGGGAAGCAGATTTAGGACTGAGCTGAGGAGGAACTTCTTCACCCAAAGGGTTGTGAATCTGTGGAATTCCCTGCCCAGTGAAGCAGTTGAGGCTACCTCATTGAATGTTTTTAAGGTGAGGATAGATAGATTTTTGAACAGTAAAGGAATTAAGGGTTATGGTGAGCAGGTGGGTAAGTGGAGCCGAGTCCACGAAAAGATCAGCCATGATCTTATTGAATGGCGGAGCAGGCTCGAGGGGCCAGATGGCCTACTCCTGCTCCTAGTTCTTATGTTCTTAAAACATCAAGGGAGTACAACACTATTAAAATTAATAACATTTATCTTTGTAGAATTAAAAGGAGTCAGGGACTAGAATGGCATTGGAGGTGCGCTGTATGTTTTCAGACAACAGAGGAAATGAGTTAAACAGCTAAAAACCGAGAGTGACATACTGTGGGTATGGTAGCATGGTGAAGGTGGATGAATAAACCAGAGGCCTGGATTCATGATCTGGACACACAAGTTTAAATCTCATCATAGCAGCTGGAATTTATATGTAATTTAACAAATCTGGCCCCTCGAATTTACTTAAATAAAGCTACTGTCCATAATGGTGACCTGATCATCATAAAAACCGATCTGTTTCATTGATATCCATTCCAGGAGGAAATCTGCCGTCCTTACCCGGTCTGGCCTACGTGACACCAGACCCACATCAACACAGTTGTAATTGCCCTCTGAAATGGTCTAGCAAGTCTCTCCATTGTATTCAGGTTGTTTGCTCACTGCCACCTTGTCGATGGCCTCGTGCTATTATATCGCTAGACTATTAATGCAGAAACTCAGCTAATGTTCTGGGGACCCGGGTTCGAATCCCACCACGGCAGATGGTGGAATTTGAATTCAATAAAAAATATCTGGAATTAAGAATCTACTGATGACCATGAAACCATTGGTTCACTAATGTCCCTTTAGGGAAGGAAATCTGCCGTCCTTACCCAGCCCAGAGCCACAGAAATATGGTTGACTCTCAACTGCGCCATGAAATGGCCGAGCAAGCCACTCAGTTCAAGGGCGACTAGGGATGGGCAATAAATGCTGGCCCAGCCAGCGATGCCCATGTCCCACGAATGAATAAAAACAAAAATGGACAATCAAATGGGCAAATCGCCCTGCTGCAACCAGTGAATTAATAAAAACATCACCAAATTCTGAATCCAATAAACTCAGCGTCACTGGAGAGCGCTTGCTGCGATTGTCAGGAGTATAATATTCGTGCAGGGCCTATTAGAAGGAAAAATATATATTCTTCAACAATAAAAAAAATCCACGATCAATGGACAAATTCTTTGGAAAGGGGAATATAAGTGAGAGAAAATGATCTTTTCTGGGGTCAAGGAGGAAATTGGTCATGTAAACCTTTGGGAGAAAAGAAAGATAGATTTAGAACATTGACTGATTAGTGATTTGTAACCAACAAACCAGAAGAGAATGAAATGTTATTCAACTGAACAGCTGGAAGGCCTCATTACAGGGTTAGTGAAGATGAAAATCCTTCAGAACCGTGTGTAATTAAAACATTTGGAAACTGTTTGGCATTTTATGCAGAGCAGAGGCTTCACAAGTTAAGTCCAAGCAAGTTATTATTAGCTGGTGGGGACCAGGACTACGACTGGTGGTATTGCATCTCATTCAAATCTCAACTCTTCAAAGAAAGATTCAAAAGACTTGCATTTATTATATAGTCACATCATTTGCAACCACGGGGTGTTCCAACCAGTGAAGTACTTGATGCAATTGTAGTGATGAATCTGTGGAACTCTTTGCCGCAGAAGGCTGTGGGGGGCCAGGTCATTGAGGGTCTTTAAGACAGAGATTGATAGGTTCTTGATTAATAAGGGGATCAGGGATTATGGGGAAAAGGCAGAAGAATAGGGATGAGAAAAATATCAGCCATGATCGAATGGCGGAGCAGACTCGATGGGCCGAGTGACCTAATTCTGCTCCTATGTCTTATGATGCAGCCAATTGGCACAAAGCAAAGGCCCAAAGCAGCAATGTGATCATGACCAAGGTAATCTATCCCAGTAACTTGAGGTTGGGGGAATACACATGGACTATGACATTGGGGAATATTTGTTTACTCTTCTTTGAATAGGGCTGTTATGTCCCCCTGAGGGAGCATACTCTAAGAGGGCATCTATGACAGCACAGCACTCCTCCCTCAGTCCTGCACTGAGTGTCAGTCAGCCTGAGTTTTGTGCTCAGGTCTTAGGAATGGAAATCAAGTTCATGACATTCATGCTCAGAATGCTATCTACAAAAACAAACTAGTTCATTGTTCAAGGCCAAGACTTTCTCAGGGAAATGAAGGGATATGGGAAGGTGGAGTTGAGGCAGTTCAGCCATGATCTTACTGAAGGGCAGAGCAGGCTCAGGGGGCCATTGGTCCACTAACGCTCCTAATCTTATATTATGGTTTTATCCTGCTTTTAAGAAAATGAATTGGGAACACATCAGAACTTTTATGGGCACTAGGCGCCTGTACTTAAGGGCAAACCAATGCAAATGTTAAACACTTGTGGTGAGAGCTCACAAGTGAAAAGAAGTAGGAGAGAAGCCAGATAAATCAGGAAGCGGTGATGAGAAGCTTGGGCTGAAAAACTGTGGGCTGGAGGAGAAAGGGAAAGCCTGGTGTGAGTGTGGAATTCCACAATTCGGAATTCTTGGTAAAGAATGAGTTGGCGTAATGGTCTGGTCAAATCAGGACTTCAACTTGGAAGGGAAGAAGAATTATGCATTGCAGATTCTGGGTGTTCCACACGCCGAATGAAACTATAAAGGCAGGAACAGAAAAACGTTTTGACGTATTCCCAATCCCTGCACAGCTACCATAAAACAGGATGAGACAGTTCTTTTAATAACATGTCTGAAATTGATTTCAGAGTGTCTGGCTGGTTTGTGAATAGAGGTTATGTGTTACTCTTGAGGTGAATTTTATTAGCTTCTAGATTCTGAGCAAGGTTTCATTTAACTTACACCAGGGAAAATGTTACAGGAACTCTGGAATAACTGGGACTGTTTATATGGAAAACAACAGATGGTGGGAAGTGCATTATGATAATATATTGCAGGCTTCCACGCAAATGCTGCAATCCATCTAGTAGATATTGCAGAACAGCACAGTTCGTTAAGGATGCAATTGGGCCACAGAGGATAGGCAAGGCTTCCGTGATCAATTCCTAACAAAGATCTGCTAATCACTGTTTTGGTAACTTAGAGACAAAACATTTAACCACAAGCAGGAAAGGGAAACTCGCTCTGCTTAGCAACTGATTCAAGAGTGGCATTAGAAGACAAGTCAGTGGCAAAGCAAATGCCTGCTCACTTATTTGCAAAATGGCAGAGGGAAGAACAATATCTGGATCGTCTGGGCTCGAAACGTCAGCTCTTTTCTCTCCTTACAGAGGCTGCCAAACCCCCAGAGATTTTCCAGCATTTTCTCTTTTGGGAACAATATCTATATATTTTATTAAGATTGTTTTCCTCAGTCTCAGAGCTGTATACACGAGGAAGGTCCTAGATATATTCTTTGGATGCTCTTGGCTTACAGTCATGGGCTAGGGATGTTACATTTGACGTCAACACCATTTTATAGTGAAGCAAAAAAATAACCATGGCCCCTGGTCTTGACCACTATCTCATGTTGGGAAGAATACATGTGCGGTCATTGAAGTGGGTAGGATTTCTGTTTAGCCGGGTTGCCTCTGCAATTCAACTACACACTCACCCACCATGTCTAGACTCACACGAGGCATGCAAACATTGAAGATATTCTTCCCCCTCCTGAGCTCAAGCACCATGGCCCGGTTCAGCTATCTTGACTGAGATTCTTGGTTTTAATATGATTGCTTGCTCACAGAGTATCACCCCTTTTTTTTGACTATGTATTTTGCCCCAGTTTAGAACCTTCTATTGTAGGTTAAACAATAAAAATAGAAACACGATTCTCTCTTCGGTCCAGAAATCAATGGAATAATCATTCTCTCTTACACTAAAGTCTATCGGGCAAGTTCAGAAAGGCAGACTATGCACCTCTCAGCAGAATGTGCTTTGCTTACTGAATTAATCTTCTCCTTCAGGTATCAGGGATAAGGGTCAGGCTTTGTTAGGAAAAATAAAAAGGACAACTGAACGATATTTATTCCACACCATGCTGCCATTAATAGCACAGTCACCAAGATAGTCTCAACCCAAAAATAGGGAATATTAGAGAGTCTTTTACTCTTTGACTTTGCTAGTCAAATTTACAACTCGAGGCTATTTTTCAGCCCAATTAATTCAAGCCCAAGAGAAAGATTGGAGGTGTAATGGAAGCTAAATTGTTGTTACGAGGGTTTCAATGACACTTATATGGTGCAGGGCCATGGTTATCCACAACAATAGCAGCAAACAAGGCACTTCACAGGAATGTAATCAAACAATATCTGACATTGAATCACAGAAGTAGATAAAAGGGCAGTGTGGCCAAAAGCTGGGTCGAAGAAGTAAGTTTAAAGAGGGTTGTAAAGGAGGAAGGAAAAAGAGGTAGGGAGGCAGAGACATATACAGAGGGAATTCCAAAGCTTAGGGCCTGGGCAATTGAAGGTTTATTTATTATTAGTCACAAGTAAGGCTTACATTAACACTGCAATGAAGTTACTGTGAAATTCTCCTAGTCGCCACAGTTCGGGTCAATTCACCTAACCAGCACGTCTTTCAGAATGTGGGAGAAAACTGGAGCATCTGGAGGAAACCCACGCAGACAACGGGGAGAAAGTGCAAACTCCACATAAACAGTGACCCAAGTCGGGAATCGAACCCAGGTCCCTGGCATTGTGAAGCAGCAGTGCTAATCACTGTGCTACCATGCCGCCTGTGCCAGTGAAGCCAATATTGTGGAGCAATTAAAATAGTGGGAGTGCGAGAGAGCAGAATTGGAAATTTGGACAGAGGCACTTGCAGCTGCATAACACTCGGGTGATACGGGTAGCTGATGGTGGTGGTTGAAGGGGTAACTTGAAATGATCAGTTTTGGTTAGGTTTACAATCTATTAGATAGGATTCTTGGGCTTCCTTGCAGAGTTTGAGCAGGGCTGCATATCACAGTGAAATTAATTGGAGTTAATTGTGAAATATTTCTCAAGGACATATCTTATGTGGGATAATGCAAACCAAAGTTCCACAAACAACAAGGAGATGAATGGCCAAATAATCTGGTTTTTTTTGTCCTGTTGATTGTGAGAAGAGTTTTGGCCAAGGTACTTCTACAATAATGGGGAGGTGATGGCCTAGTGCTATTATCACGAGACCATTAATCCAGCTAATGTTCTGGGGAGCTGGGTTCGAATCCCACCACGGCAGATGGTGGAATTTGAATTCAATAAAAAATATCTGGAATTAAGAATCTACTGATGACCATGAAACCATTGTTGATTGTCGGAAAACCCATCTGGTTCACTAGTGTCCTTTAGGGAAGGGAATCTGCCATCCTTACCTGGTCGGGTCTACATGTGACTCCAGATCCACAGCAACATGGTTGACTCTCAACTGCCCTCTGAAATGGCCGAGTAAGAACATAAGAACATAAGAACTAGGAGCAGGAGTAGGCCATCTGGCCCCACGAGCCTGCTCTGCCATTCAATAAGATCATGGCTGATCTTTTTGTGGATTCAGCTCCGCTTACCCGCCCGCTCACCATAACCCTTAATTCCTTTACTGTCCAAAATTCTATCCACCCTTGCCTTAAAATCATTCAATGAGGTAGCCTCAACTGCTTCACTGGGCAGGGAATTCCACAGATTCACAACTCTTTGTGTGAAGAAATTCCTCCTAAGCCACTAGGTTCAAGAGCAACTAGGGATGGGCAATAAATGCTGGCCAGCCAGCGACGCCCATGTCCCACAAATGAATAAAAAAAAGACCTTGTGATCCTTTTAATCCACCTGATGATGCAGACACGGCCTTCTATTAAAAATTATGCCTTTTAATAGAATGGATTCCCCAGATTTTAGGGTCAGAACTCAAATACACCTAAACACAATAAATCATGGACTCATATCTTTGCTAATGGAAGAAATACCCTTCACTTGTTGGAGAAACAACAATGTAACTGACACTAACAAGGGAAAAAACCCTACATATGGGAGCAGATACGATGGAAGAAAAGAACATCACCACAGAGGGGACACAAGTCTCTCAAGGATCCAGGCACTCTTGGCGATGACTTACCTGCGGCAGAAGGCAAAGGATAACAGCCAGAACAAGATCCTGAAACATCTTCTACAATGCAATCACAGATAGCTGGTAGAGAAAGCTGATCGGTGATCTGGCAGAGGCTCACAATCTGGGCTCCATATCACTTAACATTTTAACAGTACTCTACCAGCCCTGTTGCATATCTACATGAGACGCATGTAATATCCGGGCCGCGAAAAAAGCTTTCACTAATCAATACATTTGAAATGTATGTAATTACCCTCGAAATACAATACTGTGTAAGATTTTAATTCGTGCAAAACCCGATTCACAAAGAGTTAAAATCAGGTCCAATGCCTCCAAATGGTACAAGAGAAGCTGTTTACAGTTTCTTCAAAAAAAAAGGTTAAATCCTCTCGTTGTAAAAATAAGGGGCAGAAGATCTACAGGTCCATCCAGCCTGTCCCATAAGATTGCAACATTGCACATCACAATACTGAATACCACCCAACCCAGAAACCATCAAATCTCATCTCCAGGGCAAGGTGAAGAAGATTTAAAAACTCCAGTCAATTAGTAGTGGAACAAAACTGTAGAAAATTGCTTTCCAATCCTTTTAGGTAATTGAAGCTAGTCTAGATGATCACTCTGACCCTAATTCATGTTGCATGGTACCTACCTCTCGTTCAGGGTGATTCCTTTCCCAGTCAGAAACGGCTCCAGTTCTCGCTTGAAGGAAGTTGGCGAATCAGCATTCGCCGCACGAACTATCACCTTTTCCTCAGATCCACCACCATTCCCTGGGGAGAAGAACCACCTCCTCACCTCTAACCTTCCTCTGCCTTTACATAACTGGAGACTGTGACCCCCCTGATCCATCCCGAACTTATTCAGCTGAAGCAAATGCTCCACATGTACACCATCTAATCCTTCATCATGTTGCAAAGCTCAATCAAATCATCCCCAAGTATAAGCTGCTGTGAAGTACAGCATCTCAGTCCTTTCAGCCTTTCTCGGTAACTAAGATGCTTTAAGCTGGGTTTCTTCGTAATTGATTTTTTCCCCCCTCCTCCCTCGGGACTTGGAAGTCTTCCTAGCACGCCATCAGTAGCATTCCATCGGCAGCAACCTCCGGTATCACACATCAGTGACCATTCTTTGCCCGTCAGTCCAAACAGTGAGCCGACTATTCAGCTACATCAGAAAAGCAACAAAATGCAAACGCTGTTCTCCCCCAAGGTTCAGAATAGTCAGTTTCCAGTAGCGGGTGAAACAGGGCACGGTGATCTTTCTGCTCCTAGGTCAGGGGTGTTGAATAAAGCACAATAAAACTGTCCTAATAAATGAACAGTTTTGCAGAGGGGGGAGGGGGGGGGGCAGAAAAAAGGAAAATTGCTCACGATATTGAAACAATTCTTGCCATCATTTTTAATTCAAAGAATCACACAAAAGGTATCTACCGTACTTGAAAACATCGGAATAAAGTGTTACAGTACAATAATTCAATTGACACACACACACACACACACGCATCCACACAATTACTGCACTTTACAAGATTTGTACTATTCACAGGTTCAGTCACAAATTACTACCAACTCCAACCACAGGACAGGCAGGGGATGGATGCTCATACTGGGATTCCGTTGCACATTGATACAAAAATGTGCTCAGACCAAGATCATAAATACAGATGTCAAGTAAATTACGCCAACATGAAAGTCAACCAAAGAATGATCATGTCAGTGACGGCGCAAACCATTTAAAGCTTTTACACTCCACAATCTGATAAGCGGGGCTTAGCTCACATCAGATGCAAATGCGTCTGCCATAGTAGCATTTGAGTCATGCAATGCTAGGGTGCTGTTAAGGAGACGTCCGAGTGAGCGACAGCAACAGCACCATACAACAGAAAGTAATTATTCACGTACATCTTAAACCACATATCCATGACACACAATTACCGGGACTCATTCACATGCAACAGCGCTTATTTGGCCCAGGAGTGAGTTCTCGTGAGTTACACTGTGGAATTATTCTATATGGATCAAGAACATAAGAACTAGGAGCAGGAGTAGGCCATCTGGCCCCTCGAGCCTGCTCCGCCATTCAATAAGATCGTGGCTGAGTTTTTCGTGGACTCAGCTCCACTTACCCGCCCGCTAACCCCTAATTCCTTTACTGTTCAAAAATCTATCCATCCTCGCCTTAAAACTGCTGAAGGCTCTAGAACTACTTTAAATGTCTCTTTACAAAATTAATCCAGCAGATTAATAATATGATTGTGAACCGAAATTGGCCCAGTTCATAGGAGATCCCAGTTCAGGTCGTGGCCTGTTCTGTGTTTCTAATCAGTAAGTCTCCCTGAGTAAAAGGTTGCTACAATTCTCTTTTTTTTCCTGAAGTCTCAATTTGCTTCCAGTGACGACATAAAAAGGATGTCAAAAACACCAATTATCTCCATGTTGTTCCTGGTAGATTAGGAAATGTAAAGCTCTTTAGTATTTACAAATTACCCCCTCAGAGCACATAACTCACCTCACAGAAACTGCGTTTTTAAAGGGATGATTTCCTCTGAACATTGCGACTGTGGCTGGGGTGAAGGAGGAAGGGGGTGGGGGGGGGGGGGAGGAGGAGAGAAAGGAGCAGGTATGGATAGCACCTGGGAATGGATTTTGGAGGAGATTTGGTAAGAATGGTGGCAATGCCCCTATAGCAATCTTGAGGTCCAGGCTAATGTTCTGAGGACACGGGTTCAAATCCCACCACAGCAGTTGGTGGAATCATACAAACCCTACAGTGCAGAAGGAGGCCATTCAGCCCATCGAGTCTGCACCGACAACAAGCCCACCCCAGGCCCGATCCCTACAACCCCACACATTTACCCCTCTAACAACATCGTGGGCCGAAGGGCCTGTTCTGTGCTGTACTGTTCTATGTTCTAACCGACACATCCTGGGACACTAAGGGACAATATTGCATGGCCAATCAACCTAACATGCACATCTTTGGACTGTGGGAGGAAACCGGAGCACCCGGAGGAAACCCACGCAGACACGGGGAGAATGTGCAAACTCCACGCAGACAGTGACCCAAGCCAGGAATCGAACACAGGTCCCTGATGCTATGAGGCAGCAGTGCTAACCACTGTGCCGCCCCAATGTGAATGCGATTAATAAATCTGGAATATAATGTTAGTTTCAGTAATGGTGACCATGACAACTATCATTGATTGTTGTCAAAACCCATCGGGTTCACTGATCTGCCATCCTTATCCAGTCCGGCTTACATGTGACTACCCTCTGAAATGTTCAGTTCATGGGCAATTAGGGATGGGCAACAAATGCTGACTTTGCCAGTGATGCCCACGTCCCATGAAAGAACAAAAGTGGATAGAGCCGTGAAGAAGGCCTATAGTGTGTTGGCGTTCATTAACAGGGGGTTTGAGTTTAAGAGCCGTGGGGTTATGCTGCAACTGTACAGGACCTTGGTGAGACCACATTTGGAATATTGTGTGCAGTTCTGGTCACCTCACTACAAGAAGGATGTGGAGACACTGGAAAGAGTGCAAAGGAGATTTACCAGGATGCTGCCTGGTTTGGAGGGTAGGTCTTATGAGGAAAGGTTGAGGGAACTTGGGCTTTTCTCTTTGGAGCGGAGGAGGTTGAGAGGAGACTTGATAGAGGTTTATAAGATGATGAGGGGGATAGATAGAGTGAACGTTCAAAGACTATTTCCTCGGGTGAATGGAGCGGTAACTAGGGGGCATAATTATAGGGGTCATGGTGGGAGATATAGGAAGGATGTCCGAGGTAGGTTCGAGAGTGGTTGGGGTGTGGAATGGACTGCCTGCAGGGATAGTGGAGTCAGAAACTTTAGGAACATTTAAGAAGCTATTGGATAGGCACATGGAGTACTTCGGGATGATAGGGAGGAAATAGCTTGATCTGGGTTTCAGACAAAGCTCGGCACAACATCGTGGGCCAAAGGGCCTGTTCTGTGCTGTACTGTTCTATATTCTATGTTCTATGTTCTAAGTAGGTGCAATCATGCAACCACTCCGAGTTCTCTGGTACTTACTCATCCTCACTATCCCAGAATTCCGACAGTGCAGAAGGAGGCCATTTGGCCCATCGAGTCTGCACCAACAGCAATCCCACCCTATCCCTGTAATTCCACGTAGTTACCCTCTAATCCGAGCACCCCGGGACACTATGGGGCAATTTAGCATGGCCAATGCACCTATCTCGCACATCTTTGGACTGTGGGAGGAAACCGGAGCACCCGAAGGAAGCCCACGCAGACACGGGGAGAATGTGCAAACTCCGCACAGACGGTGACCCAAGCCGGGGATCGAACCCGAGTCCCTGGAGCTGTGAGGCAGCAGTGTCACCTTGCCACCCCTGCATCTGGAGTGGAATGAATGGAAAAAGAGAGACGGAAATGAAATACGCTGAGGAAATAAATTCACTGATTATACTTGGTAAGATTCACAAAGAGTAACTCAACCAAGTTTGCATGATTTTTATCTGTTTGTGTCTAACTGACCCTAAGAGCGTACCTTAGTCCCACAACCAGCGATTCTGTAAGCGCTTTAGAGTGAGCCTGCTAGCGTGATGTCAAGCTTTGTGCTGTAGTGCGGGGCTACCTTTAACGGATAAGCACTACACATGCTGAGTTAACATTGTCTTACAGTCAATGGAGCGGACTCACGCTCCTCAGACTCTCTCCCGGAGATGGAGATGGCTTTTATTTTTGGAAGAAAAATTGTCTGTCTGCCTGAAAGCTTCAGAAAGCCAGGTGAGATAAATGAAATGCTTTAGAAATAGTCAATGAGATAAATATTTTAATTTGCATTGAAATAAAATTGGGTTGAACAGCGAGGAAGAGAATGGAGGAAGGGGGAGGGGAGGGGAGGGTGAGAGAGAGAGAAAGAGAGAAAGAGAGAGAGAGAGAAAGAGAGAAAGAGAGAGAAAGAGAGAGAGAAAGAGAGAGAGAAAAAGAGAGAGAAGGAGAGAGAGAAAGAGAGAGAGAAAGAGAGAGAGAAAGAGAGAGAGAAAGAGAGAGAGAAAGAGAGAGAAAGAGAGAGAGAGAGAAAGAGAGAGAAAGAGAGAGAAAGAGAGAGAAAGAGAGAGAAAGAGAGAGAGAGAAAGAGAGAGAGAAAGAGAGAGAGAAAGAGAAAGAAAGAGAAAGAGAAAGAGAGAGAGAGAGAGAGAGAAAGAGAGAAAGAAAGAGAGAGAGAGAGAAAGAAAGAGAGAGAGACAAGAGAGAAAGAGAGAAAGAGAAAGAGAGGCAAGAGAGAAAGAGAAAGAAAGAGAAAGAGAGAAGAAAGAAAGAGAGAGAAAGAGGGAGAGAAAAAGAGAGACAAGAGAGAGGGGGAGAGAGAGAGGGGGGAACATAAGAAATAGGAGCAGGAGTAGGCCATCTGGCCCTTCGAGCCTGCCCCGCCATTCAACAAGATCATGGCTGATCTGAAGCGAATCAGTTCCACTTACCCGCCTGCTCCCCATATCCCATAATTCCCTTATCAATCAGAAAACTATCTACCCATGATTTAAACATATTCAACGAGGAAGCCTCCACCACTTCAATGGGCAGAGAATTCCAGAGATTCACTACCCTCTGAGAGAAGAGGTTCCCCCTCAACTCTGTTCTGAACCGGCCCCCCCTTATTTTGAGGCTGTGCCCTCTAGTTCTGGTTTCCCTTCTAAGTGGAAAGAATCTCTCCACCTCTACCCTATCCAGCCCCTTCATTATCTTATATGTCTCTATAAGATCCCCCTCATCCTTCTAAACTCCAACGAGTACAGACCCAATCTGTTTAATCTCTCCTCATAAGCTACACCCCTCATCTCCGGTATCAACCTGGTGAACCTTCTCTGCACTCCCTCCAAGGCCAATATATCCTTTCGCAAATAAGGGGACCAAAACTGCACACAGTACTCCAGTTGCGGCCTCACCAGTGCCTTGTACAGTTGCAGCAAGACCTCCCTGCTTTTATATTCTATCCCCCTCGCGATAAAGGCCAACATTCCATTCGCCTTCTTGATCACCTGCTGCACCTGCAGACTGAGTTTTTGCGATTCGTGCACAAGGACCCCCAGGTCCCTCTGCACAGTCGCACGATGTAATTTTTCTCCATTTAAATAATATTCCAATTTACTATTATTTCTTCCAAAGTGGATAACCTCACATTTGCTAACGTTATATTCCATCTGCCAGATCCTCGCCCACTCGCTCAGCCTATCCAAATCTCTCTGCAGACTTTCCGCGTCCTCCACGCAATTCGCTTTCCCACTCACCTTCGTGTCATCAGCAAACTTGAATACCCTAGATTCAGTCCCCTCCTCCAGATCATCTATGTAAATGGTAAACAATTGAGGCCCCAGCACCGATCCCTGCGGCACGCCACTGGTCACCAACTGCCAACCAGAAAAGCACCCATTTATCCCAACTCTCTGCTTCCTGTTAGATAGCCAATCCCCAATCCATGCCAACACCTTACCCCAACTCCGTGTACCCCAATCTTCTGCAGCAACCTTTTGTGAGGCACCTTATCGAACGCCTTCTGGAAATCTAAAAACACCACATCCACCGGTTCCCCTCTGTCAACCGCGCTAGTGACATCTTCATAAAAGTCCAGTAGATTCGTCAAACACGACTTTCCCTTCATGAATCCATGCTGCGTCTGCTTGATCGAACCATTCTTATTCAGGTGCTCTGTTATTTCCTCTTTAATAATGGACTCTAGCATCTTCCCAACTACGGACGTTAAGCTAACCGGCCTGTAGTTACCGGCCTTTTGTCTACTTCCTTTTTTAAACAGCGGCGTAACAGTAGCTGTTTTCCAGTCAGCCGGCACTACCCCAGAGTCCAGCGAATTTGGATAAATTACTACTAACGCATCTGCTATTACCTCAGCCATTTCTTTCAGTACCCTGGGATGCATTCCATTCGGGCCCGGGGACTTGTCTACCTTCAGTCCTATTAGTCTACCAAGCACCACCTCCTTAGTAACAGTAATTGTATTAAGGACCTCCCCTCCCACCAACTCTCGATCTCTAATATTCGGCAAACTATTTGTGTCTTCCACCGTGAAGACCGACACAAAGAACTTATTTAAAGTCTCAGCCATTTCCTCGTTTTCCACTATTAAATCCCCC